>NC_045444.1:26560657-26587504 GCF_002776525.5 Piliocolobus tephrosceles | reverse complement strand
TCTTCTTCTTCTTCTTCTTCTTCTTCTTCTTCTTCTTCTTCTTCTTCCTCCTCCTCCTCCTCCTCCTCCTCCTCCTCCGACTCCTCCTCCTTTTGGACAGAGTCCACAATAAGCCAATTTCCTACTTTTTTAAATTTCTACTTCATGAATTTATTTACTTCATTAAATATCTACCAAGGCACGGGTGATAGAATGAAAGAAAATACACAATGTCTTTCCCCAAGAAGCTAAGAGTGAAGACTAGGAGAAAGAAGTGTAAACAGGTCATTCTAATGCAGTATTCAAAGTGTTAAATTGATCCACATGGAAGCACATAGGAAGGGTATGGAATACAGTCTTTAGTTATCTGGGAGTACTTCTTGAAGGAAGCACTGTCTACGTTAAACCTTATAAAAAGCTTAAGAAAAATTCCTAAGTGACAGTTGCAGCCATTTAATTAGAAGAAATAAAATAATCTGGTAAAACACAGCATTGGCAATACTGTGGGGAAAAGAAACTGTCATACAATCCTGCTGGGTGTGTGAATTGATTTTCTATCTTGGAAAGTGATTTGGCCAAATTCAATAAATGTGAAGATGTGCATACCTTCAACTTTGTAATTCTATTTCTATGTTTATAATCTAATACCTGTGCATGAAGAGAGAGACATGAATAAAAGTTTTCATTGTCTTGTGCTGTAATAGTGAAAAACTGAAACAATTAAAATGTCCATTAACAGAGGAATGGATAGATATATTGTGTTCTATTCATGGAATGCTGTTCATAATTAAAATATCTGAACAAGAACTCAAATATCAACAAAAATGAATTTAAAAATAAAGTTAAATTAGATGAGATACCCTCATCCAAGGAAAAAAAAAAAAAAAAAAAACACTAAATTGAAGAAAATAAGCAATACCATTTATATGAAGTATAAAATATAAAATAATTTTATATAGTGTTTATGAATTCATAAATAGGAATAGTATTATAATATGCCCAAAAATAAAAAAAAAAAAGCAAATTAAGAAGATTAGTTACCTCTGGAAAGAGAGGGAGGGAAATGTTATTGAAAAGATTATGTAGGAAATTTCAAATATAAGTACATATATTTTTTTCTTAGATAAAACAAAAATAAAAATCTGTGACAAATATAGAAAAAAATAAGATTTGACATAGCTATGTAACAGTAAACTGATGCTAATGATATTTTTTCCTATACCTTGCTAGATGGTAGAAATATTTCACTAGAAAAAAAAAGAACAATTGACCAGAATAGATTGTCCAGGGTGGGGTGAAGTGAATAATAAGAGAAAGGGTTGGAGAATTTGCCAAGAAGAGGAAATAGCACACACACGGGATCTGGAGTAAGTGGACACAGTCAGGGTCTTGGGAGCCGTTCTCCGTCAACATCCAGAATATTGTTGTCTACTCATGAGGGAGAACCAGAGACCGAAGATGAAAAGTAGTTAGATTTGAAATTATTTTTTCCTCATGGAAACATGATCATTCCTTATATTCAAGCTTAGACAATTTCATATCAACATTTCTCCCCACCATAGTGCTCTGGTTAGATTACATAATATTTGCTCTTCTCACATCCTCTACCACTTATAACTAAATTCATACTAGATAAATATAATTGATTGCAGAAACACTAATGTATTTAAAAATTAGACTTCTCTTTACAAAAGAATGAGTGCATTTTGATATGACATTAAATACAGCTAAGTAGAATGCTTTGATTACAATACAGCAAAAGTGAAGTTTAGGAATAGTGCTATGCTCTAGTCTCCTCTTGGCTGTCTAGTTTGTGTGCCTTGTGAGAGTTCTCACTGTTACATGGCTACAGGAGAAGCATGATTACACTGAATCTCTGATTCAGCAACTAGACAAACAATTCTCTTGAAGGAGGTGTAAATTTCTTCCTCCTTAGAGCAGCATTTGCTACAAAATTAGAGTCCTATGGGGCTGCTCTGCTAATCTTGCCTCCAAACTAACTTAGATCTGATGGAGACAAGAGATGAAAAAGTAAATGTTGTGGGTTTATTTTCAGAAAAATTCATTAATTAGAAAGTGATAATTTAGTCAACTTGATTATATCATGTAAACAGTCCTTGAGGGTTTGTGGAATGAAGCATCTTTCTCATCTGAAATCAGTTAAAATTGCCTAGTAGACTAAGTGAATAATTTCTTCCATGATTAGAACAGACGGTGAATTCATATATCTTCAGGGCATACTTTCCCTCAATAATAATCCAGTGAATACTCTTTGGAATAATAGCTCATAACAGTTCCTCCAGCTTCAGAGTTAATGAGGTAACACAAATTCCCACACCATCACAATGTGATATGGGTCATACACAATATGAGACAGGTTCATAGAAATTCTTTCTCATTTTCCTCTCTAATCACCATAGCTTTCCTAATGAAAGAAAACAATCTGATAAAACTTTGCTAGAATTAAACCTGAATTATTAGGCGAGAATACAGTGACATAAGAATGTCAAATAAAAGAACATTGGTTTTGATAAATTTAATATATTCTTATTACGGGCCAATTAGAATTTAAGATAGAAATATGTGATAATGTTTATTTATATAAAGCAAGAAAACAGAAAAGACTGAAGGAATGAAATAAAGAATGAAGGAGGAAGAAAGGTATGGAAAAGAAAAAAGAGAAACAACAAGGGAAAACAAGGAAGGAGGCAAGGTAGGGTGAAAGGAAGTAAACAAGAATTGAAACAAATGCTCTTATTAAATTTATCTTAAAACTCAAAAGATAAAAAGGTATTTATTGTAACCAGTGAAACAAAAATATGTAAGGGAAAAATTATTAATCTCTCTCACACTTCTATTTTTACCCCTTCCTATCAAGTACACTAATGACATTAGACTTTGTGTATATCTTTCTACCTCCTTCTCTAGGTTAATACAAATACATGTATAGTTATTTTTTTCCTCAGCAGACATAATGTTATAACAATTATCTAAGAACTTTATTCATTTTAGTGTAGATGACAGAATAATTTACCAGAAAATCTGTAGAATTAAATGAGACAACATAGAATTATTTAATTTTACTTGTAATTTTAACATTAAAAACTATAGAAGCATATATGTTTGCTAGAATATTTAAAATCTATTAATGTAAAATAAATGATGAATTTGTAAAATGAAAAAATCAGATAGTGCATAAAATATTTTAGACTTAGGAACCTTATCATATAAGCAAAGCAAAATACATACTATAATAATTTTCCTGATATTTCTAATTTTAGACAGCAAGACTAGGAACAATCTAATGTATCAAACCAAGCCAGTAAATTTTTCATTTGTTTTTCTAGGATAATCTTTAAAATATTCACTAATAATGAATATACATCTTAACACTGCAAGTGCACTTTTCTTAAAAGGGCAGAACAATGTATTTATCTTATAAAAAATTATTTTCAATGATTTCTGAAGCCCTAATTCGTGGAACCTATTTTAGAGTGTGGTTGATTGAGTGGGCTTTGCACCACTCTCTCTTATACCAACCATTAGTACCCAAGTTCACAAAGTGTTTTGATGAGACAAACAACGGTTCTCAAACCTAGGAAAAAGGAAGTCTATAAACTCAACAAGATTCCCTTATTGTAGCCACTGACACTCAGACCCCAATTATTCATTATCTGTTCAAGCCTCACCTATCCAAAATTTTCATAGGACCGAGTATCCCTTTCCCAATATATCTCATTTTTTTTCTCTAGTCCAATGAAAGGAAAGGGTAGATAGGATATTGAGGCTCATAAAGACATATTTGTAGTTCAGAGGGACAAAAGAAAAAAAAAATGAAAATCAGATGATAAAAACAACTAAGCATGTCACTACCAAAGGCCTGGGGGAAGAGGCAGGGAAGCTATTTAAGCTTTCATGCTTTTAAAAGTTGCCCTGATTATACTAGAAAAGGATTATCAAATTTCCTGTTGAACATAACCCCTTTTCTGAATAACTTTAAACCACTGCCTCCGGCTAACATAGAAAGCAAGATTCCATGTTTGTGTTCATTGAAACCCTTAAGAGAGCCCAAAGCAAAGTTCATTAATATACCTTGATTAAAAAGTCATACTTTTTAAAATAATTGTGCTGAAAAATGAGTTAAAAAGAAAACATCTTAAGGCTAAATATACGTTTTAGAAATTACTTTTTACACTCTCACTTCATACAGTAGATCATTTAGAGATCAAGAAATAAATGCATTAAAAATGTTAGAAGAATAGGACAATTCTGACCCCATGATTAGAAACTAGATATACTGAGATCGTCTCCAAATAATGCCTTCTACAATACTGCAAAAAAAAATTTTCTTGGTTTATTAGCAAATGCTATCCAAAATTATTTTTTTGTTAATTAAGAGTTGGATGAAACTTAATTCAACCTTATATTCATAAGCACATGCTGGGCAAAATTTTAAAATGATGAATTCATAGCTTCATTTATAGAATTGTGTGAGGATTACTATCTTGTCATTTAACAGTCATTGATAATTGAAGGGCAAAGCATGTGAACTTTAGAGAAGACAAGCAAGCTGATATTCAGAAGTCTTAAATAAAAATGGACTTTTAAAATATTTTATTTTAATAAAGAAATATACTGTCTTATGTATGAAAGGGATATTGCATGCTTAATTATATCCTTGATGTTGAAAAGGCCTCTAAATTGATTTTTTGTATATTAATTGATCATCATAGCCAGAACATGCCAGGTAGACCAGTTTTCTTGCGGAAATGGGCGTTGCATTCCCAGAGCATGGCTGTGTGACAGGGAAGACGACTGTGGTGACCAGACAGATGAAATGGCATCTTGTGGTAAGTTGTGAGTGAAACATCTTGTTAGTAGAAATTGTGTCAGATACGATATCCTATCACTATACCCTCCTTAAAGAGCTATTTATATCTTTATGACTACAGGTAAAAGAGGCAGAGGATATGTCACTTTCTGTTACAAACTTTTGGACCTGAGTGTGCGCTTTAATGATAACTTCCGAATAATTTCTATTTGTGTGGTAGAAACAATATTCTCAGCAAAAAATAAATGGATTTAAACATTGCAGATTTTATTAGGAAGTGGTTATTACACGGCTAACAGGACAATCTCCAATGTTCATTATTAATTTTATGTCTGTAGTGATTAAACTTGTCAAAGAGAGTAGTTCATGGAGTAACATTTAGGGTAAAGGAGGAGGACGTGTTTCTTATTGGTATGTATATGTTATCTTCTGGGAAGAATAATGATTCAGATTGAGACTACATAATTGGTAAATCATTGTTTACATTTCTGTGTAGTCGTATGATTCTGACTGACAAACTTAGTATTAGTTTAAGATAATATTTTTGTTGATGGCAAAATTCCCACTTTGCACAGATTCCCTTATTTTTGAAAATAGTAAAAATGTATTGTCACATCAAGTTACAAATTGAATTACTCTCATTGTACTCATGCATCAGTATATTTCATTATCATTTGTCTCAGTAATGTCTAGTGAAACACAGTAGCAGAATGAACCAGGCTTTCTAAGACTTGTGCTTTATTTCAGTCATGGCAATAGATTTTTTAAAATTATGGGAAAATTTTACCCATAATTTACACATGTATAGCATATTTATTAAAATATAATGCAATAAGTATACATTTTAATAATTTAACACATGCTTTTAATAGTAGAAAAATAAGGTTTTTAACTCTTCTGTTTATTATTTTTTCTTTCTTTTTTTTTGGAATTTCCACAGTTTTGGGGGTATAGGTGGTTTTTGGTTATATGGGTAAGTTCTTTAATGGTGATTTCTAAGATTTTGTGCCCTCATCACCCGAGCGGAGTACATTGTTCTCAATATGTAGTCTTTTATCCTCTACCCCTTTCCAGCTTTCCCCCTGCCAAGACCCCACAGTCTATTACATCACTCTTATGTCTTTGTATCCTCATAGCTTAGCTCTCACTTGTAAGTGATAAGAAAACAATATTTGGTTTTCCATTCCTGAGTTTCTTCACTTAATATAATGGCCTCCAGCTCCATCCAAGTTGCTGGAAAAGACATAATTTTATTCCTTTTTATGGCTGAGTAGTATTCCATGGTGTATATGTACCACATTTTCTTTATCCAGCCACTGGTTGAATGGGCACTAATGTTGGTTCAGTATCTTTGCAATTGCAAATTGTGCTGCTCTAAACATGTGTGTGCATGTGTCTTTTTCATATAATGACTTCTTTTCCTTTGGTAGATACCCAGTACTGGGATTGCTGGATCAAATTGTAGTTCTACTTTTAGTTTTTTGAGGAATCTCTATACTGTTTTCCACGGTGTTAACCTCTCAATTTAAATGCCTGTATTTGGAGGATGCTTATCTAAAATTTTCTTATGCTAGACTATTATGTCCCTGTAAACATTTGAGTATATAACCTCAGAATAAAGTATAGATAAAGTAAGTGGTGGTAAGTGATATATTAAAGAAGGCGACAGCAGTAGTATGGAAGAAAGCACTAGAGAACCACACAAGAGACGATAGCATATTTTATGTATATAATAGAATATCTAGAGCCTGACCAATAAAGTGGATTGAGCAGTATATTCTCTCTCTTTTCCACTATCCAGACTAACTGTGTGGTCCTAAATCTGGCTGAGTCTGCTGCTAAGTTGCTCTATATTTTAGAAAACTTGATTCCTTTCCACAGTGAGCATCCTCATTCAGAGAATACCAGAAAGGTAACGAGCAATCTAATAACATTAAATATAGAGAGGCCCTGGAATCAGAGTCTCAATTCAGAAAAGAAATGTCACGAAAACAATTAGGAAAATAAAATATGAGCTCATTAAAGAATTTCTATTAGGTCTTTGATCAGATTTTCTCTTTTCTTTTTTTTTTTTTTTTTTTAATAGGATTAGGGCAAGACCTGTTTCTTTATTTTAATAACAATTTACTTGAATCAAAGGAGGAAAATACCTAACATTTTAATAATAATCTAAATGACTATACCAGCAAACTTGTATATCTTTTATGAGGTGAGGCGAAGAAGGGTTGGTAGCACTGCCAGACACATATTTTTCTGTTGAGTTTTTATAACAACAAATCTATGAGGAATATTTTGTGGTTCACATATCACAGATAAAGGAGTTGAAACTTAGCGACTTTTAGAAACCTGCTTGAGATCACAAAGCTAGTAAATAGAAGGAACAGATTGTTAACCCAGGCATGCTTAGAATCCAACCATTTTAGGCTGACTTTTTTTCTGATCCATGCAGCGAGTGCAGATAATGCCATTATACTTCAATGACTATCTGATTTAAATGCACATACACTTATAGTAGGTTTCATTCCTTGTTGTGTTGGGAAATGTTTTAACATTTCCTGGTGGGGAGGAACCCTGACGTATTGTTTGCCCATTTGTGTGCTGTAAATACTCTGACCATGGCCAATATCAAGTTGCCAACATGATTCTCTGAATATGGAATTAGGACGATATGCAGTAATGCACTAGTATGTAGTATTTCCACTATTCAGATACAGCTGACACGAATAATTTCAAGAGCAATGTAGTAAAATTATCAGGAAATTAGAAGTCTCAGGTATATATTACCTTTGTTTTAAACATTATTTGTTAATTTTACATTTATAAAAATTATTTTTAAAAAATGACATGTGCTTTACAACTGGCAAATAGAATCAGTGAAAATTTAAAAATAGGCTCTCATGACCGGGTGTGGTGGTTCATGTCTGTAATTCCAGCACTTTAGAAAGCCAAGATGAGCGGATCACTTGAGGCCAGGAGTTGGAGACTAGCCTGGCTAACATGGTAGAACCCTGTCTCTACTAAATATACGAAAATTAGCCGGCGTGATGGCATGTGCCTGTAATCCCAGCTACTCCAGAGGTGGAGGTGGGAAGATTTCTTGAACCCTGAAGGCAGAGATTGCAGTGAGCTGAGATTGTGCCTCTGTACTCCAGCCTGGGTGGCAGAGTGAGACTCTGTCTCAAAACAATAAAATAAAAATAGACTCTCACAAGTTGGTACAAGAGGACTGCAGCACACAATTGGATATGAACACATTGTAACAATTCAGCAGCTAGACAGTTTGGTTCTGAAATATAGCCAGATTTTACAGAGTATCTGTAAACTATGGACATGTGTTAGTAGCAGTACCATTTCTTCTTTACAACCAAGGAAACCTGTTTTACCTCAAACATGTTTCTCTCTTCAGTAACACACTTTCACATTGTTATTTAAAATCAAAATTTACTTCAGAAGAGAAGCTGACAAAGTCTAGTAGGCACAATTGCACTTTTAAAGTTATCATAAGAAAGAATGGCACAGATCTCTGTAATAGAAATTATCCCTGCACTGCATACAAAATGACAAGGAGTGCATTTTTTTAAAAAGCACTCACCCTATTTGACACTATACTATAAATAAATATAGATCCAACTCATTTCTAGTTTTATTATAAAACTCGTACTGGCCATATTTTGCTTTTGTCATCGGGATAGCCAAGATTCCCAAAGGTTCCATCCTAACGGAAGATGCTGCAATCACTTTTTTTGTTCTTACATTTCAGCTCCATGAACAATCTCTGTTAGGTTTATGAGTACTGTTACACATTAAAAATAATACTAAAATTTGAATTTAAAAACATGCAAAGCCTATGATTCAAAATGTTTCTGCTGGTAATTAGGAGTTGAAGGTACTGCAACTGAGGGTCAAGTTTTCACTGGAATTTACTAGCATCTATTTATAAACCTAATTCATTTTACTTGCATTTGCCTTTACAAGTTAATTGCAGATTTTAGGTTGAGATTATATGTGGGCACACATTTACATTAATTGGGAAGGCCGTCTGAGGATTCAGCTTTAATCTTTAAGCAGTTGTTTAATTTTTTTAGTAGTCTTCACATGTGGAAAGAATAATTTGTAAAGTGATGATGCAAACAAGAGAAGACATATTCAAATTGTGACGCCTGTGTTGAAAGTGGACCTTGTGTCAAGGAATTGAACGGTCAATTTAATTTCAAGGCTAAGACTAACATTGGTTCTCAACTTTAGTTGTCAATAAAATAATTACCAGGGCAACTTTAAAATCACCTGCCCATGCCTCATTCCAGAGTAATTAAATAGAATCTCCAGGAGTAGGACCCAATAATTAGTATTTTTAATGCTTCCCAAATGGTGAAATGTGTGATCAAATTTGAAAACTCAAGACATACATCAGAGTCTTTTGGGGAGCTTGTTAAAAAACAGAGTGCTGGGCCTCATTTCCAGAGTCTCTGATCCAGTCAGTCTCAGGGGGTGCCCAAGAATTTACATTCTATTAGGTCGGTGCAAAAGTAATTATGGTTTTTACCAGTATGGAGAACAACAACAACAAAAAAACGCAGTTACTGTTGCACCACCCTAATAACAAATCCTCAATTAATGCTGATCCTTGTACCATGTGTATTTGATTTTATCATCTGTGAACTTATGTAGCATAAGAATGTTTCGTATATGCAAAACTAATTTAAGTTGGAAGCAATTATCCTTACAAATTTCCTTCTCATATGTATTAGAACATTTTCATGCTGCTGGTAAAGACATACCCAAGACTGGACAATTTACAAAAGAAAGAGGTTTAACTGGATTTACAGAAGCCTCATAATCATGGTGGAAGGCAAGGAGGAGCAAGTCATATTTTACGTGGGCGGCACCAGACAAAGAGAGAGATTCGGCAGGGAAACTCCCCCTGATGATACCATCAGATCTCTTGAGACTTATTTGCTATAACAAGAACAGCACGGGAAAGACCTGCTCCCATGATTCAGTTACCTCCCACTGGGTCCCTTTCACAACACGTGGGAATTCAACATGAGATTTGGGTGAGGACGAGCCAAGCCATATCACCATCCTCAAATTACAACATAAAATATAAGGGCATTTCATGATTAAACATAATGTTTCAAATAATGACACGTTTTGTCCTTTAGACAATTTATAGTAAAAAAAAAGTATGTTTATTCATTTTAAACTTTAACAATCTGTCTTCCAGGTATCTCCACATAGTTTACATTTATTATGTTTTAATAAATATACCTTAATGTAAGTTGGTAGTACCTAATTTGTTAGAAGCCTTCAACCTGAGAAATTACCTAAAGTTTGTTAGGAGATTGAAAGGTAGTTCAGGCTGGGTGTGGTGGCTCACACCTGTAATCCTAGCACTTTGGGAGGCCAAGGTAAGTGAATCACTTGAGGTGAGGAGTTTGAGACTAACCTGGCAAACGTGGAGAAACCCCATCTCTACTAAAAATATCAAAAAATTTAGTGGTACATGGTGGTGCATGTCTGTAATCCCAGCTACTCCGGAGGCTGAGGCAAGAGAATAGCTTGAACCTAGGAGGTGGAGGTTGCAGTGATCCAACATCATGCCACTGTACTCCAGCCTGGGCAACAAGAGTGAGATTCCATCTCAAAAAAAAAAAAAAAAAAAAAAAAAGATAGTTCAATGAAGTAGAAATAAAAATCGACTAATGTTTGCAAAGTTAATATTACTCAATTTTATGGATGTTGATCTTTTAAAACCACGTAGATTGCAGGATTTTGTCTCTTGTACTTGTAATCTTACTTTAAATGCTCTTGTAATCTTGCTATCTTATAAAGTTACAAAAAAAGAGAAAAAAGAGGATAGGAGATGAGGGGATAGGGAGAAGAGAGGAGAGGAAAGGAAAGGACAGGACAGGAGAGAAGAGAGAAGAAGAGAGGAAGAGAAGAGAAGGCAGGCATGGTGGTTCATGCCTGTAATCTCATCATTTTGGCAGGCTGATGCAGGTGGATCACTCGAGCCCAGGAGTTCCAGACCAGCCTGAGAAACATGGCCAGATCCCATCTCTACAAAAAATACAAAAAATTAGCCAGGGGTGGTGATGGGTGCTTGTAGTCCCAGCTACTTGGGAGGCTGAGGTGCGATGATCACTTGAGCCCAGGAAGTTGAGGCTGTAGTGAGCCATGATGCACTCCAGTCTGGAACAACTAGAGTGAGACCCATCTTCAAAAAAAAAAAAAAAAAATAACATAAATAAGTAAAAAGAAAAATAGAGAAAGAAGGAAGAGTTTCAGCTATCAAAATGGAGTTTTTACCCAGTTAAATCAGTAGTAAGTTGTATATAATATATTTTACACAAGATTTTTAGAAAAGCAAATTTCCTGATTCAGTATAATATTTTTTTATTTTCTAAGAAAAAAACCTGCATGTGTGTGTAACCCTATAATTAGTAGTAGTAATCCAGTGGAATATTGAAATATAATTATTGTCCAGCACTGTTTTCAACTCCTTTACCATTACTTAATAATATCTTTGCACCACACAATGACACTGGTAACTTTTAGTTTCTATAACTTGTTCCAGTGCATTTTGAAACACCAGTATTTTATCTTAGTCAAAGCTTTCTCCTCCCTCATTGCTGGCTAGACTTGAGGTTCTAAGAATGGGGAGGAAAATATGTCCTGCTTTGTTACTCCCTACTTGTCTCTCATGTAACTTTAGCTCTTCAGGCAGAGAGGAGACATGGAGGAAATGAGTAACATCTTTTCAAGCAGATCTAGAGGAAACTTCCTTTCTACTGCTTTAAATTTCATAATCTTCTGACACATGAGAAATGCAACTCTATTGAGAGGTTTCTGTGTGAGATCTTCAGAGAGGTTTGAGTCTCATCCCTCTTTAGAATTCCCTGAACTTCCTCCTTCTCATTTCTTCTCTCTTTTTCTCCCTTCTTCAGTGTTCCCTGCATATCTAGACCTAGGTCTCTTTAATTCCCCATACCTCTTCATTCCCACCACAGGACGTATATCTCATAGCCTTAAGTTACTAGAATCCCCTTGCTTGGTGGGCTGCTCTTTTGGTTGCATTACTGATGTGACAAGAAAAGGTTTTCTGTCTTTGCTAGGTCTACGTTTTTTATTTTGTTTTCCCGAATGTTGCGAGCAGGTTGCTCTCCTAATTACTCATACCTTGGGCCTGCGACACTCTCCAGTTCTTTGCTCTTCTCTAGATACAGGTAAAAGGGCCAGATCACTTGCAGAAAAAACATCTCATCAGTGCCTTCTCAAGCACCCACACAATTTCGTGAATGATTCTCACAGAGTCTCTCCTCTTGTATTTGTGGATCTCTCCACAGGTTGGTCCAGTGGTGTCTCCAGAAGGTTGACTTTTACAGTACTCTCCTATTATATGGAATGGTTCCAATATCGGCTTCTCTGTGCAGAATGTGAGGGTACTTGGTGTCTCCTTATCCTTAGTATTGGATGTAAGTGGGCCAGGGCCGTGGTGAAAGAAAGAATTTCACTTTTACGTGGTTTTGTTTTTAACTCACTCATTTTTTTTTTCTCTTCTTTTCCTTCTTCCTTTCTCCCTTCTAATCTCCTATTAAAGTAGGTTTGTACATACCTACTAGTCCAAACATACACACATTTATTCAATACATGAACATTTAGAAAGAATAAGAAAAGTTATTTTAGTTCTCACATTGTAAGACTGAAGTACTGAAAATTGTGTGTGCAAAGTTGCACAATATATTAATAGATTTCAGTTGGATGTCAGGCCCATTCACTCCTAGTTGTCTATTCTCACAGAATTAGAAACTTTTGTAGTCGACTAAAATGCTTTGTAACTTAATCTCTTATCAAATATAGGAATTCTTCTAAAATTAGTCCCAGAAGTGATTACCTACTCATTGTTTAAATATTTTCAGAAACAAAGAACTCAACATTTCAGAGGGTAATTAGTTCTACTGTTGGGTGGTAATAAATTATCAGAATATTCTTTCTTCATGGAGCTAAGATCTACCTTCTTAAAGATTCTACCCATTGATATTTGTTCTGTCATCTGAAGTTATATGGAATCAGTAACTTTGTCCACAGTCTGGCTCTTAAGATAACTAATGACACCATCGTGTCCAAGCAACTCTTCCCATTTATAGGTTAACCATACCACTTCCTTCAACTTTGTCTTACATGACCATGTTTGTAGGGGCTTTTCTTACCAATTGCCCTGCTGTTCATTCACTTGAATTTTAATAATCGTATTAAAATCAATAGCCTAAAATGGGCAATTGATATTCAGTGTTTATAGAATTTCAAATATGCAAGATGAAAATTTTCTGGAGATCTTCTGCAGAAATGTACGAATATAGTTAGTGTTACTGAATTATATTCTTAAAATGGTTAAGATGGTAAATTTTATGTTATGTATTTTTACCACAATTTTTAAAATGTAAAAAGTTTATGTTGTAAAAATTTGGTATTTTTACAACAGATCATAGTGGGCTTTTTACCTTTAGTTATTTAGCTTCTGGGTTTCTCTTAACGTAATCTTGGAAGACAACCTTACCATGTAACTGACATGTTGACTTCTCAGTCAATTACCATGCCTAAGCTTTTCTTAGGCATGTTTGCTTTTTAGGGATATTTCCAATGTTTACATTTCAGAAGTTCTCTTAAGTTCTATTTTGATACTCTTCTGATTCTCCCTTATCCATACATTTCAAAATATGTACATGGGTGAAGTCCTCTTTACCCCACCATCTTTCTACAATTCTTTACTTTTTTGCAGTTTTGCAGTTTTTAATCCATCATCCATCGTAGTAATCATGTCTTCTAGTTTTGTATAATTCAAAGATTTGATAAGCATAACTTTTAAGGCTTTAGCCAAATCATAGTAACAAAGACATGAACTTTTTGGAGAGCAATTAAAATCATTCTTCTGGAAAAAAACTGACATAATAATTAGAATTCTATAGATATAGTTATGAATCAACTACTCATCTACCTAAGTTTGCTATTATATTGCATGTATGATATTTTCATTTATTGTGAAAGAATTTCTCAAAAATGTTGCTAAAAATACAGAAGTACTATGTTTAATAATATATGTAATGAATATATATAATGAAATTATATATGTGAAAATGCCCTAAACATATGTTACATGTGTAAATATATATTATATATGTGTATATATATGTATTATATATATATATATTTGATATATATATCAAAAAACTGCATCAGCAAAAATTTATTCTAGCATAACATATTTTTATTTCATTCATGACTAAATAGTAACATTATAAATACTGATAAACTATTGTTTTAACAAGTTTATCTTAGAATTATTGTCAGAAACTTACATAAACTTCACCTCTCTATAGTTTCCAAATTTTCTCTCAGTTTTGGAGTCATGATCAAATATTATCTTTATATATACTGACAAACTGTTAACAAGTTTATCTTAGAATTGTCGGAAATGTGCACAAACTTCACTCCCCATAATTTTCAAATTTTCTCTCAGTTTTGGAGTTGGTAAAGTATTATTTGCATTTTTTCCAATTTTTCTTTGTGTTTCCTATCTCCCATTAATTCCACAATTACTGTCTATATTCTGAGAACATCAAAGATGCTTGATGTTTCATTACTTCTTTGATAATTTGTCTCCATAGAAAGATACACTCATTTTTTAGCAATTCAGCACTCTATTTTTCTGTATTCAATTTGGAGTTTTAATTTTCTCTCAAACCCATTTGCTCTCTATTTTCCATGCTGGCAATAATTATTTTTATTTAAAAGATGGATACTGAAGAAACTGAGAAGCTCTTTTTCCTGTCTATGTCCTGTAGATTTATTCTTTGCATCCCAGACTTCCTTGTTCTGTTTATTTCCTTCTTCCATACTTTTAAATTTTAGCTTACTTAATTTTTAATTTAGAAGTGGTATGCAAGCTTCTGCTAAGTTGTCTTCTTGTTATTCTTACACACATGTGGCATTATTTTGCATCTTTCTTTCTTTGCAGTTCCCTGTTTTGTAAATACCTGACTAATAAAGTCCAGTCTGCAGAAAAGTGGGAGCTTAAGAAAAGCCTGGAGGGATATTTTCAAAGCCATACTGCGCTTTTAGTTTCTTGTTCTAAGTCAGCATTTCCCCAGTTTCTTGCTTGAGGATATGAGTCCCTTGCAGTGCTTGTTGCTGATAAAGATTCCGAGGCTCCTACCTACCTCCCTCAAAGATTTCCATTCAGTAGGTCTTGGATGGAGTCCAGGAATCTGTATTTTGGGAAAAAATATCTCATGTGATTCTTATCTTAAAAGAAGATCAGAGAATGTAAACTGTGGTTTTAGCATTTTCCACCAATTAGAATTTTTTAGGACTACCACAACAAATTATTACAAATGTGATGGCTTAAAACAACAACAGAAATTTATTCTTGCACACTTCTGGAGATCGAAAGTCCAAAATCAAGTTGTCAACAGGGCTTCCTCCAAAGGCTCTAGGAAAAAGTCCTTGCTTGCCTCTTTTGGCTTCTGGTGGCTATGGGCGTTTCTCGGATTGGGGCAACATAACTTCAACCTCTGCCTCCGTCTCTGTGACCTTCTTCCCCATGTCTCTGTCATAGCATCCTCTCCTTTCTTTTACGAAGACACCAGTTATTTAAAGCCCACTTTTAATCCAGAATGATCTCATATTGAGATCCTCAGCTTTATATCTGCAAAGACTATATTTATTTTTTCTTTTGAAGGATGTAGGTTAAGATTATTGGCAAAAAACATATCATTAATTGTTTCAATAAGCAAACAATCAATTTAGAGGTTGAGCACAGTGGCTCATGCCTGTAATGTTGCTGAGGCATTGGGAGGCCAAGGCTGGTGGATCCCTTGAGCCCAGGAGTTTGAGGCCAGCCTGGGCAACAAGGTGAAATCCTGTCTCTAAAATAATTTTTAAAAATTACAAATTTGTAGCTGTGTGTGGTGGTACATGCCTGTAGTCCCAGCTACTAGGAAGGGTGAGGGGGAGGATCACATCAACCCTCAAAGTCCAGGCTGCAGTGAGCCAGGAGTGTGCCATTACACTCCAGATTGGGCAACAGAGCAAGGCCCTCTCTCAAAAACAAAAACACACCAAAAAAAAAGGTAAAAAATTAAAAGAAAATCAATTTGGAAAATAGTGTGCATAAAATTTTATATAACTATTATTTACATGTATAGATACTCTGAATCATGCTCACCAAAATATCTATAATGCTGAATTTTCACTGACTTTGACTTTCTTCTTTGGGATTTTCTGTACTACTTTGTTCATTCTCCATGTAGAGGTATCATTTTTTAAGTAGAAAAAAAAAAAAAAAAAAAAGAAGAAGAAGGAATTTTAACCTTGAAAGTTAAAATAACAGAAAGCAAAATCTTCTGTAGATCTGTGCATAGTTACAATGCCAAAGCAGAGCCACAAGAAATACTTAGGTATTTGCAAAGACCCTATTTCTAAATAAAGTCACATCCACAGGTCCTGGGGGTTAGAATTTGATGTACCTTTTTGATACCTAACAATTCAGCCCACTACCCCCAGAGGAACTTTAATATGCCCTGTATTGCCAATCGAATTATAATGGAGGCTCAGGCATGGGTAACTTTTTAAACCTGTCTACATGATTCTCATGTGCAACCCTATCCTGATGGTTAGTGTGTCTCTGCCACTCCATTGAATTTCTTTCAATATCTCTCTATTATATCTCTCCAAACCTCAGTTGCTTTTCTTTTCCTTCCCTCCCAAAGTGAAGTCTTGCTCGGTTGCCCAGGCTGGAGTGCAATGGTGCAATCCCAGCTCACGGTGACTTCCACCACCTGGGTTCAAGCGATTCTCCTTCCTCAGCCTCCCAAGTAACTGGAATTACAGGCGTGTGCCACCACAACAGGCTAATTTTTGTATTTTTAATAGAGACGACTTTCACTTTATTGGCCAGGCTGGTCTTGAACTCCTGACCTTAGGGGACCCGCTCACTTCAGCCTCCCAAAGTGCCGGGATTACAGGTGTGAGCCACCAAGCCCAGACTGCTTTTGCTTTTCTAGTGTGTCTTTTTCAAGTAATTTGACAGATTACTTCTGGTAGGAAGGAGCTAACTGGAGCTGCCTCATCAGTTACTGGGCAATGATAATTTTAACTATCTTTATGATGCTGACAGATACTGTTTCAATTTTTATCAAGAGTAAACATGAATTCTTTAGAGACTTCAGTAGCATTACTAGCTCCATTGGTTAAAAAAATGCACACAAATATATAAAAATACACATGCACATGCACACACAGACACATAAAAATCAGGGTCAAAGGAGATAATTATGTAAAAATCTAGATCGTGGATGGCACATAGTAGTCACTGAATAAAAATTTAATATAGATTTATGTCCTTTTTCTTTCTTCTTCCTTCCAAATAATCTTCCTTTCTCAGATGGGAATATATATATTTTTTCAATTGGAGTTTGAGTTAGCTGAACTGAAATTGTTTCAGAAAACAGCAACATTTCTGAAATCCTTAATTGGTTAATATTAAATTTATTAGGTTGAAAGGTGTTCGATTGAAGTCCTGTATTGATCCAGGAAACATTTCTATTATGCCAAGTTGGGGTTTTAAAAACAAGAGCTATATGCATCTTTGCCTAAGATGTAACCAATATGTCAGTAAATAATTTCGGTCACTGTAACGTGTTGTCATTGATGTCAAAATACGTCATTACAGCAGATGTAAGGTTTAAACTTACCTCTATATTTCCCTACAGCATTTTTTTAAAGGGTCCAATTTTCCTACAACAATGTCTCCTCTGCGTGGATGCACAGTCTCAGACATGAGCTAAAAGTTGCTGTGTAACCATAGCAGAATTTCCTCTCTGTTGTTCCTTTCAATCTTTGGCAATATGACCACATCTGACTACCAAGAAACAAAACAAAATAAAACAAATAACAGAACAAAAAAAAAACCTTTCCACTGCTGCACATCCTAGAAGCACACCCTTGTGTAGTTTGATTTCCCACACAGTAGAGCCATATTTGAATCACTGGTTGCTGCTCATTGCACAGTGACTTCTGTGAGTTGTCTGGAGCCAACCTCCTCTTCAGAGAAGAAGCTACAAAACACTGTAGCTTAAATACTATAACACTACAAAACACTGTAGCTTAAATACTATAGGGTTTAAAGTTTTAAAACTCTATAAAACACTAACAACTTCTAAAGTTTTGAAACACTATCGTGTTTTACTGATGTATTCTCTAAATATTTTTTACAATATTGTTTTCTTATAAGAAGAGTCCACATTAGACCTGCTTGGGTGTTTTTAGCCACCGTGTTCCAGATGTTGGGTCTCAGGAGAAGACAGAAAGGCATAGTTTCTGTTCTAGGATGTTGCAGGGCGTTAGTGGTTGTGGTGTGCAAAACCTCAATAAGGAGACTTCTACATGATGTGCTTATATGTGAATTTTCTGAAGATTGCTACATTCTTTTAAATGAATAATTTATACATTTCCTCTGCTTTTGTATATATGAATTCTTATATAGTAGTACTGAATCTTTATAGGTTCTGAAATTCTAGGTTCGGTGCATACCTATTCTCTATTCAGTTTCTATTGCTATCTTTTAAAACAATGATGTAGATATATTTAGCTAAAGAAAGTCAGATAATACATAGGTGCTTACAATAAAAAAAAAGTACATAATGCGACAGTAGTTAGTAGTCATTCTACATCTTTTGTACTATTACCAGTGGCAAGTATTTTTAACTCTTAGCCAAGTTACCTGGTTATTACCTCTATTTTTATATAAAGTAATATGTTTAAGTGCTATTTCTTGATTTCTTAAAATTATACTCCTCTCTTGACTTCCTCTTGACTAGAACATACTTTAAGTTATAAGTTTTAAAGTTTTACAAGTTTTAAATTAAAAGTACAAGTAAGGAAATGTACTACACAGCTTTATAGAAAATAATATTATATTGTGATAACAATGTAAGCATGCTTACCTCGTGGTATAAATAAAAGCTGTGACACTATATTGAGAAAATGGGAAAAACATTGTGTGGGGTACCAAAAAATAGTAAAATTTATAATTTTTAATAAAGACGTTAGGAAGTGATATATAACTAACAAAAATTATTTATGAAAATATTCCTTGTGTTTTGTAACTATTTTTAAATATTTGTGTGTGGAAGAATATATGTCAATCGTTTGTGTTTTCCTAATGTTCAAATAAAGGGTGATTTTGATTTTATTTAATTGTGGTAGGAGAAAAAGTCTGTGTAATATTCTTTCCTTGGAAGCTGTTGCAACTGTTTTGTGGCCTAGGAAATGATTGTTTTTATGGAATTCCTTTGTGAACACAAGAAAAATGTATATATTTTTAAATTTGATAGAAGTAAATTTATTTTGACCAATGGAAGGATAGATTGATGGATTGATAGGTGATATTGATCAAGCCTATTAATTTTGTTATTATCCTATATATCCTTATTGATATTTTGTCTGCTTAAGGATAATGTAAAAACATAAAGACAATTTTCCTGAAATGTATTTTCTTGTTTATATGTAAAATGGCAAACATAACATCTATCTCATGGTGTTGACATGAAGATTAAATAGAGAACACAAAACTACCAATTACAGTGTTTGGGTAGTTAATTGTATGACTCTCTTCTTGGTTAGTCAGTAGTACTACTCTCTCCTTTGTTTTTAGTTCCATTAATAGGCTAACAACAGGCTTATCTTATTCTGTAAGATCATGTAAAATATTAGTTTACGTGTCATGTAATTTTGCATTAAAGAATTTACAATGATTTTCAATTCTGAATCTCGCTAAATGTTTTAAATAGATCTTTGAATATTGGCGATAGTAACAGATGCGTATAATTTCATATGTAAATCATACATTGGAGTTCAATAAAATATTTGGACATCTTACTTTTAGAGGTGAGTGCTCACAAATAAGGACAAAGTACTTTTAACTATAAATGTACACTGGTAGACATGTGTGAACCATCAGACATGACTAGGTTTAGTAATGCTGCCTTACCCCTGCATTTAACCCCGATAATTCTCATGGGTCCTTTTTCATTGAGTGCATGCTTCTCTTTTTAATGTTCTTCCTATTTAGTGATTTTTATGTTTTCTGTATCAGGAAACATTTTTAAAATGTGCTAGTTTTAGTGACATCTAACGCTGCACACTTAATGACACTGATTTCTCATTTGCAGTCATTATCTGGCAGTGTGAAGCTCACTGACAATTTGATTTCTTGGGAAATTTTCTGGTTTTGTTTACATGTTCGGAGAAAGATCTATAACTAGAATAAGTAAGAGTGAATTCTTAGAAATCATTTATAGTCCTACCTTGATCCAGTATTGCTATAACAACCAAAGCTGTCTATTTTGGGTATTATCAAAGTTAAGTCTGATCCATTTGAAATGTCATTTGCTTCTCTTTCCCTGAGTGCTTTGCTTTCCTTGTATAAAAAAAAAAGGCAATTGCCTGGGTAGCCTAAGCATAGTCAAGATATCAGAATTATAAATGGACATCAACCACAGAGCTGGGAACAAGGAATCTCAAGGCGTATTGTTCTCAGTGAAAAGTCAATTGAAAAAAAAAAATACTCATTTTAATAATATGCTAATTTTAAAAGTAGCAAAAATGAAACTGAAAGAAAAGTACCCCAGTCAACCTCATTACTACTTCAGGGCCCTGAAGTGTCTATTCCTTGTGCTTGTATACTGCTGTAGTTAATAACTGCAGTGTATGAATTAGAATGAGGGAAAAGCAATGAAATTCCACATAACATAATGTTGCATTTTTAAAATGTCTGTAGTTTTAAAAGGTTGTCACTATGAAATATAATGTGTCTTACTCCTTTTCTCTTGGAAGTTATATTGTTATAGGCACACTAAAAAAAAAAAAAAAAAAAAAAAAGATTGAAATGTCCTGAAATAAAGTCTTAAAATACATAACAAAATTAATTTACTTGAGATACTTGGCATATATTTTGAGGTTTAATATAAGTTATAGATAAATTAATCATCGGTGGTTTTATCTGTCACATTTTATTCAACATTTCTAAGTTATTAATTTTATTATTTTCTTAATTTCTTCGGATAACAAATCTAAATTCATTGTTTAATTATTAACTTTAGGATTAAATTAAACCTAGATTCATTTTAGTAATAATTATTTTAATTACCAGGGAGAATTACCATTGTTAGTTATGAGTTTATTCTTTGAATTGGAAGATTTTTTCTGTTGTGCTAAAATGTATTAAAAAAACAGAAAATGCAACTTGAATCTCCTATTCAGTTTCTCAGTCAACTAGTTTCTTCCTATCAGTATTTATTTATGTATGTTCAACATTTTCCCTCTTAAAAAAAGATTACCACCAATATAACTCTCTTTCAATCCTGTATCTCTCATTAAGGATCACATTAATTCTTATATTCTTTACATTCAGATTTCTTGGAAAAGTTACATAAAACTTTATGTATCCATCTTCCACTCAGTCTACTAAGACTGGACATTTATTTTCCCCTTAAACTACTCCACAGAAACTCTTTGACAAGATCAACAGACTTAAAAAAAAATAAAAAAAAATAAACTTAGTGGCACACTTCAGTATGTATCTAACTTATCTGAACAGCAGTGAACACTGCTGTCCTCCTTCAAACACTTCTCTTGCCTTCAGTGACTGATACTTCTTGATTTTCTTCTTACATTTTTCTAGTTCCTCTGTCTCTATCTAAACTCGCATAAATATATTTACTGTTTTCTTTGAGAGTGTGGATATATTATTTTCTAAAATGTCCTCACTTCTTTTTATTTTTGTAGTGGGGATGCTGGGTAATTTTTCACTCCAGGTTTAACATTTAAAATTGTTGTAGGTTAATTCAGGTTTTATACGTGTGTTCTTGCGATTCTAATGTTTCACTATAGTATTTCTATACGTGAATTTATTTTTACTTATTTCAAAATAGATTTTGCTTCCTGAATCTAAAGTCATGTCTCCTTAAATTCTGGGACATTTTAAGAAATTTTCTTCTTATATATTGCTTGTTATCCTCATTTTCTCTCCTCCCTGCTTTAACAACTATTAGTTTGTTAGATTCTATCCTTCACTATTTCTCTTTTATATTATTCTTAAACTCTGAGCTGCAGCTATGGTGATTTCTTCAGATCTTCCAGTTTAGTAATTCTCTCTTCAAGTGTACTAATTTGTAAATTAACAGGTTCATATGGTTTGTAATTCTAAGACTACGGTTTTCATTTGTGAGTGTCTTATTTGGTTGCTTTTCAAATCTGCTTATTTTTTCTGTGTGTCTTTTTACATGGTTTTTATTTTTGTCCTTAACTTTTATATACATTTTGACTTACTATTTTATAGTGCCTATCAGATTTCAATCTATAGCCTCTACAGGTGTGTGTGTATATATATATGTAAAGATATTCTGGACATACTCCTGTTGTTTGTTAGGTCTGCTGAATTTTACTCACCAGATTTTAATTGTTTTATAATTAGTAGTAGTAGTAGTAGTATTGGTAAGTTTGATTTTTTTTTTTTTTTTTTTTTTTTGTCCTGTGTGGAAATTTTATGAAGACTTTACTGGGTGATGTCCTCCCTGAATACCCTGTCACTCTTCTGAAATATTATTACATGGCCTGGATTAATTTTTAGCTAAACTTTTCAACTTGGAATTTCTGAATTACGGAAAGTGGAACTTGTGATTGATTATAGCCTTGTGATTATATATTTTCAAGGGGACATTTTCCCCACTCACAGTCTAGACTGAGATATCTCTTTCTACCAGGAAGAAATATTATCTAACTCACCCTTATACTTAGAGTTTAGACTTTGAAGGTCCTAGCTTATGTTGGCATCTTTTGTAGAACTGGAGAATTATCTCCTGTCCCAGGCTGACATTAAAACTCAGGCATCTAGATAGATAACGGAACCAGCTTTCTTTTCCTGCCTTTGGAGGCAAAATTACACATGCATACACAGGCAATGGCGTTATATATCATTCACTCACAATTCTAGTTTTTAGGACCCCTTTTATTTCTGGACTCTGAAAATTTATGTTATTTGTATACATTCGCCTATATATTGAAATATTTGGTGGTTATTTTACTTAACATTCCTGATTGTCTGCCATATTGTCAGAACTATTCAATATTTTTTACTCGCACTTCTTTTAGTGTCACTGTATATACACTTCCTAAGTGTTCTTTTTGACTTTCTAATACTTGGTCATTTAAATAGTGATCATTTCCAAATCTGTCTTGCAAGCCTATTTCACTACTTCTATCTTATACCCTATTGCAACTATTCTAAAATTCTTTCATTTTCTCAAACATTTTATGTACTCTCACTTCCGGGCCTTCATGAATCTGTCTCTTTCTTTGGAACTTGTAAAACCAGTCCTCCTCCTCTTGTTCATGTGCCTTAACTCAAACGTATTATTCATATCAGCTTTTATATCCCTTCCTCTGGGAAGCAATACATAAACAGCCAAGATTAGTTTGGCTGCTTCTGCTGTGTACTGTAATAACACATTACACTGCCTATAAAATAACATCCATCAGATATTTATTAAAATCACTTAATTGTATTCTAAATGTCTTCCCTAGCAGATTGTAAGCTGTCTAAAAAATGAGAATATTCAATATTGTATTCCTAGTGCCTAGCACTCTGTCATTCAGTCATTCACTTAGGTGATACATTTCAATGTCCTAGAATGAGATCTGATATAAAGTTCTCAGTTAAATGCCTTGAACCAATAAAATATTTGAGCGATATTTTCTTCCATTTTGCAAATCACAGACCTCTGTTCAGAGATGTTGGGTAACTACCCAATATCACACATTAATTGGCGATACAGTCAGGGTTTGAACCTACATTTACCTGCCTGCAAAGCCTTTGTTTTTTTGTGTGTGACATTATAGTTGGTATATAAAATGAGATTGTTATGTAATAGTAAGGAAAGAGTGGCAAAATGAAGACAAGTTGTAGTACACTACTCTCATGTGGTTTTCTCCAACATGCATTTACTCTATCGGATCATTTGAAGTCTGTCCTATATAAGTACCAATTCTTGGGAGCCACAACTAGTGTCAATATCTAGAAATGTAATTTATTTTCTCAGTGAATCTAGTGAATGTGTAATTTTTAAAAGCACCACTCTTCATAACAATATTTAATTATATACCATAGGGTAGGTAAAAATTAGAATTGGAGTTTAAATGTTAGGCATAAACTACAGAATGAATTAAATTTTTAATTCCTTCACAAATCTTTCTAAACTATAAATACTATTTTAAAAGTGTTAGTATAATCAGCATGGTATAGTGAAAAATAATAATGTATTTTGGCATTGATCAGAGTGTTGTATTAAAATTTTACTACCACTTGCTATTTATGTAATGTGTCCTTAGGCAGAATATACTGTTTTCTTCTGCAAATTGGCATTAGGGTTAATAATCGCAGGGATATCCTCAAGAGTATTGGTAATATATCTGCAGCTACCCTAGTATCATATATTCAATAAATAATAGATAATGTGATTATTATTGTCTTTTTCAGGCGAAGATAACACTTTCCTAACCCTGGACTCGTACAATATTCTTGTCATTAATTTTAACTTGAATCTTCTATGCAATGTCCACATACATAATTTTGAAGGATAAATTTATCTGTATAGGACATGTGTTACATGATCTGAAACCTATGATATAGGTTTTGAGACTTTATTAACAAATTACTTAAAAAATATTATTTTGGGGGTCAAGGAGGAGGAATAAGGAAAATTCATAGGTCAGAGACAAGAAAGAAGCCTAAATTAGATTTGAAATCTACCTTCCTGGGAGACATTCCTCTAAACTTTGTATACTGGATAAATATAAGTACCATACCAATCATGATTACCCTTGAGAGAAAGACAATTGTAGCCATTTACATAATAGCTTACATATAACCTGACAATAAATTTTAAGTGAAACATATAATAGATAAATTGAGCATACTACCTGCAATAATAGAAGATTTTTAACAGTCCATTAATCCATATTAAATATTCTATGAGGTTTAAGTAACTACCAAGATAAAATACAGTTTTCTTTTCCTTTCTATAATTGTAATATGATGAAATGTAAGCCATTTTTGTTCATAATTTTTCTTTTTCTGAGTTAATCAGGTAATTCTTGCAAGTGTCCTGCAATTTGTATCCAAAGTCAAAGAATTTTTATGCAAAGTCAAGAAATTAAAAAATTGTGTGTAATATTTAAATCTTTGTCAAATATAAGAATTCATAATGGCATTTTAACAGAGCAGGTATCCAAAAATAAACTGACATATTCAGATGCTATTTTCAACTTTTAAATTAACACTAATATGAAAGAACAGGAAAAATGTTAAATGTATTTTAAGAGGTTTTTAAAGCACAATAATCAATTATTGTGATGTACTGTAATGCTGTGATAACCCCAGGAGTTATTCAAGTGGTGAACCTTACTTTTTGCTACATTAAATGCTTTCAGGATATTATGCATTTCTAGATGATATGTCTTCTAACTTCTTGATCTCTAGGACTTACAGGAACCAAGAGATAAGATTATAAACGAGAAGTCTGAAACCAGGCAGACTGAGTGATTTACTCAGTTATAGTACTTTAAGAATGAAACAGAAATCAAACATTAATAACTTTTCTTCTGTACGTGTCTCTCTTCAAATAATAACTTTACTCTCTTTACTATTTCCCTTCAGCCTTATTCTGGTTCTCAATGTTTTTTCTCTACAGGAATTTTTCTCCATAGGCTAAGTCAGACTATAAGGTTAACAATGAGACATGATGTAACTATCATTAAAAAAAAAGTCACCTATAATATATAATTGTTCAAGCACACGTTTACATTATATGTGTTTATTTTTTTTATTATTATGCTTTAAGTTCTAGGGTACATGTGCATAACGTGCAGGTTTGTTACATATCTATACTTGTGCCATGTTGGTGTGCTGCACCCATCAACTTGTCAGCACCCATCAATTCGTCATTTATATCAGGTATAACTCCCAATGAAATCCCTCCCCCCTCCCCCCTCCCCGTGATAGGCCCCAGTGTGTGATGTTCCCCTTCTCGAGTCCAAGTGGTCTCATTGCTCAGTCCCCACCTATGAGTGAGAGCATGCGGTGTTTGGTTTTCTGTTCTTGTGATAGTTTGCTAAGAATGATGGTTTCCAGCTGCATCCATGTCCCTACAAAGGACGCAAACTCATTCTTTTTTATGGCTGCATAGTATTCCATGGTGTATATGTGCCACATTTTCTTAATCCAGTCTGTCACTGATGGACATTTGGGTTGATTCCAAGTCTTTGCTATTGTGAATAGTGCCGCAATAAACATACGTGTGCATGTGTCTTTGTAGTAGCATAATTAATAATCCTTTGGGTATATACCCAGTAGTGGGATGGCTGGGTCATATGGTACATCTAGTTCTAGATCCTTGAGGAATCGCCATACTGTTTTCCATAATGGTTGAACTAGTTTACATTCCCACCAACAGGGTAAAAGTGTTCCTATTTCTCCACATCCTCTCCAGCACCTGTTGTTTCCTGACTTTTTAATGATTGCCATTCTAACTGGTGTGAGATGATATCTCATTGTGGTTTTGATTTGCATTTCTCTGATGGCAAGTGATGATGAGCATTTTTTCATGTGTCTGTTGGCTGTATGAATGTCTTCTTTTGAGAAATGTCTGTTCATATCCTTTGCCCACTTTTTGATGGGGTTGTTTGTTTTTTTCTTGTAAATTTGTTTGAGTTCTTTGTAGGTTCTGGATATTAGCCCTTTGTCTGATGAGTAGATTGCAAAAATCTTCTCCCATTCTGTAGGTTGCCTGTTCATTCAGATGGTAGTTTATTTTGCTGTGCAGAAGCTCTTTAGTTTAATTAGATCCCATTTGTCAGTTTTTGCTTTTGTTGCCGTTGCTTTTGGTGTTTTAGACATGAAGTCCTTGCCCATGCCTATGTCT
>NC_045444.1:26455857-26555657 GCF_002776525.5 Piliocolobus tephrosceles | reverse complement strand
ATAGTCAGGACCCTCAACTGTAGGTCTGTTGGAGATTGCTTGAGGTCCACTCCAGACCCTGTTTGCCTGGGTTTCAGCAGCTGAGGTTGTAGAAGATAGAATATTGCTGAACAGCAAATGTACCTGTCTGATTCTTACTTTGGAAGCTTCCTCTCAGGGGTGTACTCCACCCTGTGAGGTGTGGGGTGTCAGACTGCCCCTAATGGGGGATGTCTCCCAGTTAGGCTACTCAGGGGTCAGGGACCCACTTGAGCAGGCAGTCTGTCCCTTCTCAGATCTCAACCTCCGTGTTGGCAGATCCACTGCTCTCTTCAAAGCTGTCAGACAGAGTCGTTTGCATTTGCAGATGTTTCTGCTGCTTTTTTTGTTGTTGTTTAGCTGTGCCCTGTCCCCAGAGGTGGAGTCTACAGAGACAGGCAGGTTTCCTTGAGCTGCTGTTAGCTCCACCCAGTTCGAGCTTCCCAGCAGCTTTGTTTACCTACTTAAGCCTCAGCAATGGCGGGCGCCCCTCCCCCAGCCTTGCTGCTGCCTTGCGGTTAGATCGCAGACTGCTGTGCTAGCAATGAGGGAGGCTTCGTGGGCTTGGGACCCTCCCGGCTAGGTGTGGGATATAATCTCCTGATGTGCCCATTTGCTTAAAGCACGGTATTGGGGTGGGAGTTACCCGATTTTCCAGGTATTGTGTGTCTCAGTTCCCCTGGCTAGGAAAAGGGATTCCCTTCCCCCTTGCGCTTCTCAGGTGAGGCGATGCCTCGCCCTGGTTCAGCTCTCACTGGTCGGGCTGCAGCAGCTGACCAGCACTGATTGTCCAGCACTCCCTAGTGAGATGACCCCAGTACCTCAGTTGAAAATGCAGAAATCACAGGTCTTCTGTGTCGCTCGCACTGGGAGTTGGAGACTGGAGCTGTTCCTATTTGGCCATCTTGCTCCGCCCCCATGTGTTTATATTTTATTCAGTGTGGGCAGAAGGTAAATGTCTCATTTTCTTAGAGGTTGAATGTATTGGATTTTTGATTTTTAAATTTAGTTTGAGAATTTTGTTTTATATATTCAGAGCTAATTTCCACTTCATTTTTTTGACTACTTTTTAGTGTTAAAATCTAACAGTTGGAATTAATTTTAAAACTTACATTGAAAATTTCCTAACCAATGAAATATCATCAGTTTCAAAAGTTTTCAGATACTTAGGATGATATATTTTTTTCTTAGCAAAACTTGGAATGTTGATTAATATGCTCTTAAGTTTATAGAAGAGAGATACAAAATTTTGAATTAACTTATTATAGAGTCAAAAAAGATATAATGTTATTTTTAAAGATTAGATCTCATCATATCTGAGTCCCTATTTTATTGTTTACTCATTTGAACCAAAACTTGAGTTGATTCTCTGTTTAAATGCCCTGATTCTTGTCTACAGTCCATCTTCTACACTACAGTACATCCACTAACCAGTTATTATCTATCTAAGGACAAAAGCGTATTTTGGACAACTTTCATGTTGATTCTTGAAACATAAACATAAGTTCTCAATATCTCATTAGGTAATAAAAGAAACTTCCTTAGAAGTATTGATTAATATTATGCCTTTAGGCATTTTCAATTTTCTTCCTAGTACTTCCCCTTACATGACAGAATATCTGTTGGGTTTCTGCAGGATAACTTTTGATATAAGTCTTTGCCTCCTTTCTACCTATTTTTTTTTTTTTTTCATCACATTTAGGCTCTCATGACATTGCCTGGTTTTTAAAAAGTTAAATTTATCTTAAAATTCATATCTTAAGGTGTGATTTTGGTAATCATGAAACAATACAAATTTGTTAAGTTTTACAATAATTTTCATTCAAATGTCAGTACCTTAGATGAATGTACTTAGATGTAAACTCACACAAATAAATTGCTTTTTAAAAAGTAAATAAACGGGTAACCAAGACAGCCAAATCCATCAGATCGAGTATGAAGCCACCACTTTCTCTTTATGTTATTTGTGAAGTAATATCAATTTATTTTGTCACTGGACAAGTTACCAATATAAAAGATGGCTACCATCTGAAGACCATTCATTCGCTGTCTCTGCTGGTGTCCTTGACTGACTCTCTCTTCCCAGCTCTGCCACATATTAGAGAGAGTCCTTGCATGCCCCAAGTTGATTTGATGTTTTACTACTTTAAGAATGGAGGTGAATATTCTAGCCTCTAATTTTAATTTCAGGTGTTACGTTTAGGATAACACACAAAGTAAGTCTTTACACTGTCAGACAAAATTAATTTGCTCCTCTTTTATTATTAATTCCAACTACTTGTGATTTGCCAAGAACCGTACTAATATAAACTTAAAAATGTCATAGATTTTAAGGTAAAAATGTAAACCATTCTAGAGTAGTTACAGTAATATCACTTGAAATTCTCATTTCCTAAAGATACTATCACCGATGTACTTCCTTAGTTAATGTACTAAGAAAATACTTAGTAACCTAATTTTGTACAGAGCTAACTACCTGGAGTACTATGTGAAGTCCTCAACTCTTAGGAGGAAATTATCAGGAAGAAAACCTTAGAAAAGTGTCACAGAAATGATTAGGTGAATCTTGGTACAATCTGCCCTATAAAAATAAATAAAAAGTTGATAGTGTTATATAATTTAGAAATAAGATAATAAAAAAACTCTAAATGATGGAAATATCCAGCATTGTTCATTTAAATGTCCTGACTCTTGTCTACAGTACATCTTCTACATTGCAGTACATCCACTAAACAGTTTCTTTCTAAGGAAAAAAGCATATTTCAGACAACTTTCGTGCTGATTCTTGAAGCATAAATGTAAGTTCTCACTATCTTGTTAAGGAACAATCAAAAGACACTTACGAAGGAGTGGCTGACATGGACAAAATCTTGTTAACTGAATCCTAAAATAGTGAGAGTATTTAGAGACACGTTTCTGATAAACATAAGAAAGTACTCCTTTGCAAAATGAAACAGTGTATGAGAAATGTTTAAACCTGATGCCTAGTATATGCTAAGAATATGAGGAGAGTAAAATAACAATATAGGTACATTCATGGATGATAAGGGAAAGTGAGATAGGAAATTGGTAATAGAGTATGGTAGAAGAAGTGCTGAATGAGAAGCTTCATGAACTGAATTCTAAGACCTGTTTTTCCTTAAGGAGATACATGTATCATTAGGCAAGTCTAATTTCTCTGAGTTTCAGTTGCCTTATAGCTAAAACGACTGGACACAATTAGTCCATTTTTTAAGCAGAGAAATATATTTTTGTTATTCATACATTTTTCTCCAAAATAAAATGATGCTCAAAACTACAAAATTGAAACGATTGATTGATTGATGGGTAACATTTGAATAGATTTGGCTGAAGAAGTTTCAGTACCCGAAGTCAAGCCTGTTCAGCCATCAGTTGTTCTTAGTAGCCCTGAGACAATGCAGAGAATATTTGTGAAATATTTGTAAATATTTTCCAATTGTATTCTCTGCATTGCCTTCCATCAAATATATTCTATGATTCTGTGTCAGTTGTCTTAAATGGAAAAACAGATAGTCACAAAATGTCATTGGCTTCCACTGTCACAAGAACAATTAAAGAATATGGGCCGGGCGCAGTGGCTCACGCCTGTAATCCCAGTACTTTGGGAGGCCGAGTCATGTGGATAACAATATCAGGAGATCGAGACCATCCTTGAAAACATGGTGAAATCCCATCTCCAATTAAAAAAAAAAACAAAAAATTAGCCTGTGTGGTGGCAAGCACCTGTAGTCCCACCTACTCGGGGGGCTGAGGCAGGAGAATCAATTGAACCCGGGAGGCAGAGATTGCAGTGAGTCGAGATCTCACCACTGCACTCCAGCCTGAGTGATAGAGTAAGACTCCGTCTCAAAAAAAAAAAAAAAAAAAAAAAAAAAAAAAAAAAAAAAATGTATAGACCATAGGTCTGTATTTTTTCTATCTTTGTGTAATTAAACCAATAGTTTCTTATTTCTTCTTTTTCTTCTTTAAGTATCTTTTAAATGAGCTCTTGTGTGTGAAGATTTGTAATGCTATTCATATTCTCCTGAGAACTTAAAGGTCTGATATTGAGCAACTTAAATAAACTCTAGGTGAATAACTTTCACTATATATGAATTAGAGAAAATAAAACTTTCTCCTGGGACATATTAGTAAACCATTCGAAATTCCTTGGATAAAGTGTTCAGGAATTATATTTTCTCTCACTACTATTACCCCTCTTTTTTGTCTATTGATTATCAGATTTTATTGTGACAGTGTTGTCTTTTAGATGTATTGATATTCAAATTGGCTAATTATCTTTTTCAAACTCTTTTTTCTATGCTAATTCTATTCCTCTTTGCTATAATTATCTAAAGGTTAGTAAGGAGGTCTCTTGATTTAATTGTGTAAAATTCATCTTAAAATCTAATTCTTTACTATGTTTTTTTCAGGTTTTCACTTTTTTTTTTTTTTTTCATAGACTAAGATTTCATACTTTTCTTGGTAACTAGGTGACACTGGCTTACCTAAATGATTTTATTGTGTTTATTTTATTTTTTTTTTTAACTTTCACCTTATAATGTTAACATCTTTCAGAGGTAGAGTGAGATCTGACTTTCCATCTTTGGCTCTCTGTATTCAGAAAAGGCCTTCCTCTGTTAAAGCATAAACACATTACTTTGCAGCTCCAGAGTGTACAGCTCCATTAGCTGTTATTCACTGAGTGAATGTTAAGTCCCTTGGTGCATGGAGTTGACATCTATTCATTTTTCTAGCGGTATAATGAATCCAAATAATCCTTCCTTCATCAAATAATTCTCCTAGGCTTTCAGTCACTGGAAAGCGCTCATTTAAAATATAATAGAAGTATGTGAGTCCTATGTCCTCAAGAAGTTATAGTCACTGTGTTTGTTTATCTGCCATTTCCTCTGTGCCTTTGTAGAGAACAGGGAAGGAGTTCTGATCACATTAGCAAATGATACAAATTAAGTCATGCACAGTCAATAACATGTTACCTTTTGGACGTTTTTATATCTTTCACAGAATTCCCAACTTGTGAGCCACTAACACAATTTGTATGCAAAAGTGGAAGATGCATTAGCAGCAAATGGCACTGCGACTCTGGCAAGTACCAAATGCTCACTCTAGAGCACTGATTTGATTGGAGGCTTGGTGGTCTGGACTGCCTGGCTTTCTTCAGAGGTACTTTGTAGGGGAAGCTGTAAGAGCCAACACCAATGGCTAAAACAAGTAGTGACCAGGCAGCTGGCACATCAGTGGGAATTAACATTAAAGATAATGGAGCTCAATATTTGCCCCATGGATCTGTGATAGAGATTTGTTTTTCAAATGTTTATGTTGGACATGGTCTAATTCTACAAACATGTAGTAAGGTGGACAATTGAGGAAATAACTTGGACAATTCAGGTTCCCTAAAACATGCATGTAACCTCAGAAGGAGAAGCTTATACATTGCTATGGAATTACCCAGACAGTCTCAACTCTGTCAGTTTCCTCTTATGTTCTAATAGTATTTTTTTCTTATATTCAATTGTATTACTATGCTAAATTATGCCAAGTACAGGTAAATTAATTATATAGGAATCAATACCTTCCCACCCATTTATTTTAATTTGATCTAATTTTACTTCACATTTCTCTCCTCTCCCTCCTGAAATAGTTAATAAAGAATATAAATCATTTCTAATGATACTGTACAATAGTTTCCAAGTACAAATATATACAGAGGATCCAAGGGAAGAAGGGTACACAGTGGGTTCTCATGTTGGAGAACGGGGAGAAAGGAAGGGTATTGAAGATGAATTATAAACTATGGGGCATAAGAATTGTAGGTTTAAATAATAATCTTCCACAATAATTATATTATTGGTTGTATCATTTCATGAAACTCCTACAGTCGCCATTGCCTCCTTATTTCGAGGTGCATAGATGCATTCAGTCAGTGGTTAGTTATTTCTGTGTGGAGTAGAAATTAAGCTTCAAAATCCAAAGTCAAGGATTTTTTCTCTCAGTTTAGCAGTTGATATTAAATCAAAGGAGAAGCAATATGAAGATGAAAATAATTCTTCCACTGTTTATAAGAAATGTTGTTCCACTGATTCAATTATCATTAATTTTTCCAAAAAAAAAAAAAAAAAAAAAAAAAAAACCTGTATATAGGAAGAAAATTAATAAATAAAAGGGCTGGACACAGTGGCTCACATATATAATCCCAGCATTTTGGGAGGCCGAGGAGGGTGGATTGCTTGAGGCCAAGAGTTTGATACCAGCCTAGCCAACACATGGCAAAACCCCGTCTTTACTAAAGAAATACAAAATAAATGAGCTGGGAGTGGTGGCATATATCTGTGATACCACTTACTTGGGAGGCTGAGGTGGGAGAATCATTTGAGCCCCAGGAGGTGAAGGTTGCAGTGAGTCGAGATTGCGCCACTGCACTCCAGGTTGGGTGACAGAGCAAGACTCTGTCTCAAACAACAACAACAACAAAACAGTTAGATATTTCATAAGAAAAATTTTCTCCATGGTTCAGGTTTCACTGCCTCATGTTGATGTTTCTTTCCAGATGACGACTGTGGGGACGGGAGTGATGAGGTGGGCTGTGTTCACTCTTGCTTTGATAATCAGTTCAGATGTTCCAGTGGCAGATGCATCCCAGGCCACTGGGCCTGTGATGGTGACAATGACTGTGGCGACTTCAGTGATGAAGCCCAGATCAATTGTACCAAAGAAGGTTAGTAATTTTATAAATTAATGAAATCTCATTTTAAAAGTTGATGCATAATAATACTTAGAGTATTACAGAGAATATTATATAACAAATAAATTCTTATGATGCAAAAATATACATGTGAAACTGTACAAAATCATTTGCTATCTCTTTCCTTTCCCCCTTTGCTTTTCCCTTTGGTTTCTCCCCTCAATACCTCTTTATTCCTGCATGCCTTCTGTGGTCTTTGTTTTCTACATTTACTCCATGCTTTACTTCTCTTTAATTTCATCCAAACCCTAAAACTATTTCAACAGTGAAAAAGAGAAAAAAAAAAAAAAAAAAAAAAAAAAAAAGGAAAGGAATAATTTTATTTTTATTTCCATACAAAATTTGTTTACATGAGGTTTGAAATAATCCCTGATTAAATGGGGATGTATTTCCAACTGATTGACTTTCTGGAGTACAAGCTAAGAAAGGAAGGAGGTTATGACCATGGCTCTCAGCATATCCATGGGGATGATCACCCTGTCATTTGCCTGGCTTACTTTGCAAAATTTGATCAATCATAGAGCATATTAGTAATTTAGAAGTCATGTTGGAAATCTCACACAAAAAAAATCATTAGACTGTCAAACAATCATATAATTAGTACCATTTTAAAAGATTTTTCTTCTGCTAAGAAACTGAAAGATGTTTATTTCATTTATCTCACAAATATTTATTGAGGACTAAAGAATAAATAAAAGGATGAATACATATGGCACCTGCTCATTTTAAATATTAGCACAAACAAGCAACAAAGTAATTTATTTAATGTGGAGGGGTAAGGGAATCATATACTCCATGAACAAAATAAAGCATTTTAAAATGTTTTACACAGAGATATTTTTGTCTTCTGCAATATTTGTCAACCTATAAGATAGACAGTTTCTAAATTATTTTATCTCACATGGATTCCTTTTGTCTTTTGTTTCCCCTCTTTCCATTTAAACTGTAAATTCTTAAAACAGTGGTTATTAAATTATCTACATAATACTAGGTTTTTAAGAAGAAGCCCCGCTATTTTGTGGATTCCCTGAGTGATGTATGAAAATATATATTGTGTGATTTTTTTATTTTACCTGGATAACTTGGATTATAAGAGTCCCAGTAAAGATCCAAATATGGCTAAACAATGACCTATATACCCTGAGGCAATGAAACACAAGTTCTCATGGTTAATGGTCTTGACATGATTCGTGTCTTTCCCTGGCAATGGACGTTATAGAAATTATATTAAAAACAAATGAAGAAATTATTTGTGACATCCTATAAGATTTAACATGAGCATATTTGAATTCAATTTTGCTTCAAAAATCTGAAGAAAGGATTATCAATAAAGCTACTGTCTCATATTCTGTCTCATTCTCCATTAGGTAATAGGTTCAAGACCTCGATCTTCTCTCTTTACCTCTTCTCTCATTACCGTATCCATTTCTCTGTTTAGTTGTTCCATGAGTATATATGAGCTGGAACTTTTTGTATATTATTAATATTGAGTGAAAAAGGAAAAAGCGAATGTAAAGCTCTTTTTCTTTTTTTTGCCAATATTTGAAACATTCATCTAAGAGTGGTTGACATTTCATCACTACATAACATTTTTAATATAAACAGTATTTTTCCTTCCTCACAGATGTCTTTTAAGGCTCCTCATGGGGTGTGCATCTGTGGTCTGCTAATACTGCTCCATAATGTGCTGTGAAATATAAATTGCCCTAAAATTAATTTATTGTCATCTCAGACGTGAGATCACATCCTTCTCTTGTATGCGTATTTATCACTAAGTTTAAACAATCATTATATATTATGAAATTTTTAAAAGATTGCTTTTCCCTCATGAGCATCCAAATTTAGTGGTACATCCCTTTGTAGGCTCTGTAGATAATATCTCAGGTTTCATTGTTATAGAAGCAGTGGCTATTTAATGTTAATGGCCTTATTTAGAGCACCTCTATTTCACTAATAGATTACTATAAAGGGTATACTGTCAATGTGAATGTCGTGTATTTTTTATATAATTATGGAAATGATCCAGTTAGTCCACATGACTCCTTGACATGCTTCAAACAAAGAATGAGGAGAGTTCTTGAACCAATTTATATTGATCAGATTATACATTTGACTAGGATTCCCTAATCAAATATTCTACATGGCGACTACAAGGTGGAGGAATTGAGGAAAGTTAATGTTCTAGGATGACTTTGATAAAAGACAATTCAAAGGATTTCAAGTGGAACTTAAATATTGCTATTCATTATTATTTTGATTGTATATTCTGGTATAGAAGTTGTAAAATGATGACACAGATTGTTAAAGCTGATCAGCAAAGTCATTTGCACGTTAGAATTTGTGAGCGATTGCCAAGGTAAAGTAGAAATTTGCTTTAATAGTCATATTATTATTATATTATACATTATTTAATAGTCATATATTTATACTATTTATATAATAGACATTATTTAATAGTCATATAATTCAGTCCCCAAACCTGCTGTGGAAGAAAGAGCAGGGGATTCTGGCTTGAATTTCAAGACTGCTTGTCAAAACTGATCAAATCCACCAAATAATTGCTCAGCACTTTGCTTTACACTGCATGGGTAAGCAGAGCATATGGTACAATTTCTCTCAACTCAAATTGTTTTCAAAAGGGTAGAAATAACCTTAAATTAACTTTTGATAGTAAAGGAGGAGGAGAAACTGGGAAATGGAACATTCCATATATAATCTTCATTTCAGAAAATTTCTAACTTAAGTTCAATATGTATTCTCTCTAAAATCACTTGCAAAAATAATTTATTTTTTGATAAATTTTATAATAGATTCAGGAGATACTTTTGCAGGTTTATTGTAAGAGTATTTTGCATGATGCTGAGGTTTGGACTTCTATTAATTCTGTCACCCAGATCGTGAACATAGCAGCCAATAGGAACTTTTTCCGCCCTTGCTCCCATTCCCTCTCTCCATTTTGGAGACTCTATTGTTCCCATCTTCATGTTCATGTGTACCAAAGGTTTAGCTCCTACTTACAAGTAAGAACATCTAATATATGATTTTCTGTTTCTGTGTTAATTCACTTAGGATTATGGCCTCCAGATGCATTCATGTTGCTGTAAATGACATAATTTGTTCCTTTTTATGGTTGCATTGTATTCCATGGTATATATGTATCACATTTCCTTTATCCAATCCGCCACTGAAGGGCACCTAAGTTGATTCCATGTCTTTGCTACTGTGAGTAGTGCAGTGATAAATATACAAGTATGGGTGTCTTTTTGGTAGAATGATTTATTTTCCTTTTGGTATATACCAAGTAATGGGATTGCTGGGTCAAATAGTAGTTCTGTTGTTGTTGTTGTTGTTGATGATGATGATGTTGTTTGAGACTGAGTCTCACTCTATTGCCCAAGGTGGACTGCAGTGGTGTGATCTCAGCTCACTGCAACCTCCACCTCCTGGGTTCACACAATTCTCATGGGTTCACACAACTCTTGGCTTAGGACTACAGGTGTTAACCACCACACCCAGCTAATTTTTGTATTTTTAGTAGAGATGGGTTTTCACCATGTTGGCCAGGCTGGTCTCAAACTCCTGACCTCATGGGATCCATCCACCTTTGCCTCCCAAAGTGCCACTTGGAATTACGAGTTTGAGCCACTGCCCCTGGCCCTGTTTTTACTCCTTTGAAAAATGTCCAAACTTCTCTCCACAGGGGCTGAACTAATTTACATTTCTACCAACAGTGTGTGTGTGTTCCTTTTTCTCCACAGTCTCACCAACATCTGTTAATTTTTGACTTTTTAATAATAACCATTCTGATTGGTGTGAGATGGTATCTCATTGTGGTTTTGATTTTCATTTCTCTGATTATTAGTGGAGCATTTTTTCATATGTTTCCCGGCCACTTGTATGTCTTCTTTTTGAGAAGTGTCTGTTCATGTCTTTGGCCTACTTTCTAATGAACTTTTTTTTTTTTCTTATTGATTTCTTTAAGTTCTTTATAAATTCTGGCTATTAGTTCCTTGTCAGATGCATAGTTTGCAAAGACTTTCCCCCATTCTGTAGATTGTCTGTTTACTCTGTTGACAGTTTATTTTGCTTGACAAATGGTCTTTAGTTTAATTAGGTCTCACTTATAAATATCTTTTGTTGCAATTGCTTTAGAGGACTTAGTCATCAATTATTTGCCTATGCCAATATCTAAAAGAGTACTTCCTAGGTTTTCTTCTAGGATTTTTATAGTTTGAGGTTTTACATTTAAGTCTTTAAGCTATCTTGAGTTTTTAATTTTTTTTTGTATATAGTAATAGATAGAGCTACAATTTCATTCTTCTTCATATGGTTAGCCAGTGTTCTCAACATCATTTATTGAATAGGAAGTCCTTTCCTCATTGCTTATTTTTGTTGACTTTGTTGAAGAACAGTCAGCTGTAGGTGTGCAACTTTATTTCTGAGTTCTTTATTCTGTTCCATTTATCTGTGTGTCTGTTTTTGTACCATTATCATACTATTTGGGCTACTGTAGCCTTGTTGTATAGTTTGCAGTTGGGTAATGTGATGTCTCTAGCTTTATTCTTTTTGCTTAGGGTTGCTTTGGCTGTTTGGATTTTTTTTTTTCATATGAATTTTAGAATGGTTTTCTAATTCTGTGAAAAATGATGCTAGTATTTTGATAGGAATGGTGTTGAATCTGTGGATTGTTATGTGCAGTATGAACATTTTAATAATATTGACTCTTGCAATCCATGAGCATGCAATGGTTTTTTGTTTGTTTGTGTCATTTCTAATTTCTTTCAGCATCTTCTTTGTTAGATGTATTACTAGATATTTTATTTTTGTAGCTATTGTAGATGGGATTGCATTCTTGATTCATTTCTCAGCTTGAATGCTATTGATGTATAGAAATGCTACTAATGATTGTATGTTACTTTTGTATCCTGGAATTTTACTGAATTCACTTATCTGGGATAGTTGCCTTTTGGAAGAGTCTTTAGGGGTTCTAGATAGAATAATGTCATCAGTTAAGACAGATAATTTGACCATTTCATTTCCTATTTGGATGTCTTTTATTTCATTCTATTAACTGATTGCTCTCTCTGGAGATTCCACTACTATGTTAAATAGAAGTGGTGAGAGTAGAAATCCTTGTCCTGTTCCAGTCCTTAGGGGAAATGCTTGCAGGTTTTGCCTGTTCAGTATGATGTTTACTGTGGGTTTGTCACAGACAGCTCTTATTATTTTCGCAAATATTCCTTTGTTGCTTAATATGTTGAGGGTTTTTATCATGAAAAGATGTTGGATTTTATCAAAGACTTTTTCTGCATCTATTGAGATGATCATATGGTTTTTATATTTAATTCTGTTTATGTGGTGGTTCACATTTATTGATTTTCATATGTTGAACCAAACTTGCATCCCAGGAATAAAGCATACTGATCACGATGGATTAACTTCTTAATATGCTACTAGATTCATTTGCTAGTAACTTGTTGAGGACTTTTGTGTCTGTATTCATTAGGAATATTGACCTGCAATTTTCTTTTTTCATTGTATCTGATTTGTGGTATCAGGATGATACTGCTTTCGTAGAATTAATGACAAAGGAGTCCCTCCTCTGCAGTTTTTAGGAATAGCTTCAGTAGGATTGGCACCTGTTCTTCTTTGTAGGTCAGGTGGAATTTGACTGTGAATCCATCTGGTCTGGGACTCTTTTGTCTGGTAAGATATTTAGTATGGATTCAGCTTCAGAACTGGTTACCAGTCTGTTCAAGGTTTCCATTTCTTTCTGATTTAATCTAGGAAGTTCCTGGAAGTGTTTCCAGGAATTTATTCATTTCCTCTAGGTTTTCTGGTTTGTACACACAGAGGTGTTCATAATAGTCTTGGAGAATCTTTTGCATTTCTGTGGGATCAATTGTAAAGTCACCACTGTCCTTTGGGGTTGTGCTTATTTGGATCTTCTCTCTTTTGTTCTTTGTTAGTCTAGCTAGTGGCCTATTGATCTTGTTTATTCTTTCAAGGAACTAACATTTTCTTTCACTGATCCTTTGTATAGTCTTTTGGGATTCTAAATTTCTTTTAGTTCTGCTTTCATTTTTAGTTATTTATTTTCTTCTGCTAGGCTTTGGATTGATTTGTTTTTGATTTTCTAGTTCCTTAAGGTACAATGTTAAATTGTTAATTTGAGATCTTTCTACCTTCCTGATGTAGGTGTTTAGTGCTATAGACTTTCCTCTTAAGACAACTTTTGTCAAATCCCACAGATTTTAATATGCTATATCTCTATTTTTCATTTGTTTCAAAGATTTTTTTAAATATCTGCATTCACTTTGATGTTTACATGTAAGTCATTTAGAAGCAAGTTGTTTAATTTCCGTGTAATTGTGTGGTTTTGAGAGTTCTTCTGTCTATTGATTTCTATTTCTATTTCATGGTAGTTTTAGAAGATGCTTGATACGATTTTGATTTTTTAAAAATTTATTGAGACTTGCTTGTGACTGAGCATGTAGTTGATCTTAGATTATGTTCGAGTGAAGATGAGAAGAATATATATTCTGGTTGTTCAGTGGAGTATTCTATAGATGTCTATTAAATCTAGTTGGTTGAGTGCTGAATTTAATTGAGTAACAGAATTCATTTGTTAATTTTCTGCCTTCAGAATCTGTCTAATGCTGTCAGTGGGGCATTGAAGTCTCCCACTGTTACTGTGTAGCTGTCTAAGCCTTTCCCTACATCTAGAAGTAATTGTTTTATGAATCTGGGTGCCCTAATGTTGGGTGCATAGTATTTTTGTTGAATTGAACCCTTTATCATTACATAATCCCCTTCTTTGCCCTTTTTTACTGTTGTTGGTTTAAAGTCTATTTTACCTGGTACAAGAATAGCAATCCCTGCTCTTTTTTGTTTTCCATTTGTGTGATAGATCTTTCTCCATCCCTTCACTTTAAACCTGTGTATGTCATTACATGGGAGATGGATCTGTAGAAAGCAACAGAAAGTTGGTGCTTGTTTTGTTTTAAATCCAATTTGTCACTGTCTTTTAAGTGAAGCATTTAGACTATTTGCTTTCAAGGCTAATATTGATATAAGGGATTTTGGTTCTATCATGATGCTATTAGAAGTTTGCTTTGTACTCTTGATTGTGTAGTTGCTTTATAGGGTCTGTGGGCTATATGCATGTGTTTTTGTAGTAACAAGTATTATTCTTTTATTTTCATGTTTAGAACTCCCTTAAACATCTCTTATAAGACCAGTCCAGTGGTAGAGAATTCCCTTAGCTATTGTTATTCTGAGAAAGAAAACATTATTTCTCCTTCATTTATGAAGCTTAGTTTGTCAGGACATGAAATTATGGCTTCGTGTTTCTTTTAAAAATACTAAAAATAAGCTCACAATCTCTTCTGGCTTGTAAGGTTTCTGCAGAGAAGTCTGACATTTGTCTGATAGGATTCACTTTGTAAGTGATAGGACTTTTGTCTCTAGCTGCCTTTAAGATGTTTTCTTTCATGCTGACCTTGGGAAAGCTGATGACTATGTGTTTTGAAGATGGTCATCTTGTATATATCTTGCAGGAGTTCTCTGAATTTCTTGTATCTGTACGTTGACCTCTCTTGTAAGATTGGGGAAATTTTCATGGACTATATTCTCAAATATGTTTTCCAAGTTGCTTAATCTTCTCTCCCTGGAATGCCAGTGAGTTGCATGTTTGATAACTTTGCATAATCTCATATTTCTCAGAGGCTTTTTTCACTTTATTTTAATTATTTTTCTTTATTTTTGTGTGACACAGTTTTGCTCCCTTCATTAGGTCTGGTTTGCTCCCTTCCTTAGGTCTGGTTTGGTTTCTGGGGACCAGTTCTCACATCCTGCAACTATGAACAGGTCTTCCAACTTCCTCCTTCTTCACCCATGGTATCTATGTTGCTGCTATTGACTTTCGGTATTTTCTCTCAAGAAATCTCTTGGAAGTGTTATAGTTGACTCAATATTTTGTTTCCTCTGTGTGGAAGAAGAATTACTTGTCTGGGTCTAGTTAGATGTCTTGTTCTCCTCCTTACCTTTCTCTTCAAAAAGGAGTTCTATAGTGATGATCAGTTTTTCATCATCAATATGGTTAATACATGGGAAAGTATAAATGAATAGTTTCTCCTAGATTAATTTATACCCACTTTTTTTCTCTTAATATCATGCTGTTTCTTTTTCTCATTTCCAAACTTCTTATAGACAAGGAAGATATACTTTCAGAAAACACTGTTTCAAATATATGAAAAAAGTCTCAACATCACTGATCATTAGAGAAATACAAATCAAAACCACAATGAGATACCATCTCATGCCAGTCAGAATGGTGAACATTTAAAAACTCAAGAAACAAATACTAGCGAGGCTATGGAGAAATAGGAATGCTTTTATACTGTTGGTGGGAATCTAAATTAGTTCAAACATTGTGGAAGACACTGTGGAGATTCCTCAAAGACCTAGAACCAGAAATACCATTTGACCCTGCAATCCCAATACTGAGTATATACCCAAAGGATTATAAATCATTCTATTATAATGATACATGCACGTGTATGTTCATTGCAGGGTTTACAAGTTTCTAAATCCACTATTCACAATAGCAATGACATGGAATCAACCCAAATGCCCATCAGTGATAGACTTGGTGAACAGTCTGTCTCAATGGAAAAGTAAGTAGGGCTGGATCCCTACAGAATTTGTTATGAGGGAACTTCCTCTAAAGCCCAGGTCTGACAATTTTTATTCATGTATTGCAAGGTTCTTGTGAAAAGGTGGATTTACCTATAAGGACATAAATAATAAAGTTATTATGAAACTTCAGTATTTTCATTAACTCCCTGAACAGTATAGTAAAATAAGGAGAGTCTGGATATACATCACATCTATTAAATACCACATATAAAATTAATCTCATCTCACTGTTGACAGTTTAATTCACTGAATTATGTAAACTTTTACTACACTTTTTTGGGGAAATCTCAACTGTATTTCACCCCTGGAATAAGCCACTTTTGAAATAAACATATAAAAAAGTGTTCAATATCTTTAGATAGCTATTTCCCCGGGTAAATTTCTATTCAGAAATGTTTGTAACAATTTACACCAAATAAGCTGGACATGGTGGCTCACTCCTGTAATCACAGCACTTTGGGAAGCTGAAGCAGGCAGATTACTTAAGGTCAGGAGTTAGAGATCAGCATGGCCAACATGGTGAAATCCTGCCTCTACCAAACAATACAAAAATTAGCTGAGCATGGTAGCACAACTGTAGTCCCAGCTACTTTGGAGGCTGAGGCACGAGAATCGCCCTGAACCTGGGAGGTGGAGGTTGCAGTGAGCTGAAATTGCACCACTGCACTCCATCCTGGGTGACAGATTGAGACACTGTCTCAAACAAACAAACAAAACAAAACAAAAAAACACATAATTTACACCAAATAATTCAGCAAGTACTTGATAAAGAAAGAAAGGTGTTTTTCCTAAAAAAGTATAAAAGTATGTATTGACCTACAATTTAAATGTATTATAACTAATCTTTAACAAGTTTCTAAATCCACTAGGCAGCTAATTGTGTAATATTATTAGTATACATGTGCACATATGCTCTTATTCTTCTATTTTAACTGTTTATCTTTGCTTCTGCTTTGGAAATTTCTCCTCTGTTTTTTTTCTTCATTCATTCATTCATTCATTTTCCTCACTAATTTCTTGTTCCCAGATCTAAGAAGAAAACTAGATTAATTTTATCTTGTGTTTTTCTTTTATAGTTAAGCATGTTATTTGATACTGTGAATGCTCAGTAAATAATTGTTGAATAAAAGAGTGTATTTCTCGGACACAAAATTTGATTAGACTCTCAGAATCCATCCCTTGTTTGTCCTATCTTATGTAGGTAGTACTTTTCTTCTTTTTCTTTATCTCACCCCTAGATCGTAGAGTTTAGTGTCATGATAATATTATAAGACTAATTGTATCAATGGAGTTTGTACATTTTCTTAGTACAATGTAATCATTTTCATTTATTCAATAAATACTGGAAATTTCAGTTCACACTTCAATAAAATGAAACTGACAGGCTGTCTTCCATATCTTTTGTTATTGTTTATTTCTTTTATGTCCGCTTTGCCCAATAGTGAATTTCCGAAAGACAGAAAAAAAATTAAATCTTTCTGTTTATATTATTTAGCAATAAGTAAGTGCCCATGAGAAGATATTGGTGATAATATAGCGGAAGAAAAGGGAGTTAATGTATGTCAATGACCCACTAATTGTCAGACATTTTATATTTGTTACTTCATTTAATCTTCACAGTAAATACTATTCAGGGAGGTTTAGATATTTTCCCAAGATTATGCAGCTGAAGTTCCAAAGACTAACTGCTCTTAATTCCTATATTTAGTCACCTGTCTCTGCAGGTATAGAATATAATCTCTTTTTTCCCCTAACTTTCTGTGAATTAACATTTAAATGAACCCCCAGTAAGTGCTACCTTGCTCTCAATTGCATACTCAATTTCAATTAAAGATGACGAAAGGTGTTTCTTCTTACTACAGATCACTGTAATAAAATTTCACAAAGGACACTGAAAGGGATCTAGGTCCTTACATTAAATAGTTACAGTAAGTCTGTCTTTTTTGTTTCTATTCTCCTTTACTTTTCACAATTCACCCTGATAAAATAGATTCCAGGACTTTTTCATTGCAATAGTTGTGGACATTCTCACACTATTTCTTCAGTACCCACAAAGACCGTATTTGTCTTTCATAAAATTTTATCTCATAGATTGAAAAAAAAATAGGAACTGGAAGGATATCAAGCTCATTTAGTTCAGTTATTTTATTGTGTAGATGAGGAAAAGGTCTCAGCAAGCTAAAGTCGTATCCTTATGAGTATGTAATGGTAACAAAAACATTTATGCTGCTTCCTGAAAGGAGCTGATGGCATCTGTGTTAGAGATGTTGACTGAGACAATGACTTTTGAACCCGACGGACATTTTTAGGGGAGATTCTGGCTTCAAACAATTGTGTATGTTATTTGTGGAAACTCAAGATAGTTTGAGAATGCTATGTACCAGAAAGAAACCAATGTCCTACCAAGGGAGGTTGAATCCACTCAAAGCAGTGTATCTATCAAAACCTGATTTTTAATGGAAAACTGAGTACATATTTAGGCATACAAGGAATGGAAAATAAAACCAATATATTTTGACTTCCAATCTATATAATACCCTATCTTAGCTAAACCATCATCTTTAGTAGCAGGCTTTAACCCTTATCACATAGAAAACAAGATACCAATAAATACTGTACAAAAATACAAATACTGACTCAGTCATCTCTTCATTTGTTTCATGAGAACATTGTTTTAATTGTGCTAAAATACACATAGCACAAAGTCTACCATCTTAAAGATTATAAGTGCACATTTCAGTGGTTTTAAGTACATTCATATTGTTGTACAAGCATCAACACCCATTCATATCTAAAACTCTTGTTATCTCGCAAAATTGTAACTCTAATCATAAAACAATAATTACCTGTTCTTCCTTCTCTCTAGGCCCTGGAAACAAGCATTCTACTTTTTGTCTCTATGCTTTTAATAACTCTAAGTATCTAATTTAAAACAAATCCTACAGTATTTGTTTTTGTTTGTGACTGATTGATTTTACTCAGCATAATGTCACCAAGTGTCTTCCATATTGTAACATATGTCTGTATTTCCTTCCTTTATTAAGTCTTGAATGATCAGGAGGGACTTCTGTCATTTTACCATTTGTTTCCTATATATTTTTTAGTACTTTGTATCCCTCAATTCTTGCACTACTGCCCTTTTTATGTTTAGTTGACATTTGGTGGTGAAATGTTTAGATTTCTTTCCCATTTGCTTTTGTGTATATTCTATAGCTATTATCCTTGTGGTTATTCTGAGATTACACTTAATATCCTAAAGTTATAACACTCTAATTTGTATTTATAGCAGTTTAATTTCAATAACATAAAAAAACCCTGCTTCTTTACATCTCTGTCCACACTCCTTTCAGTTAGTGATGTCACAAAATAACCTCCTTGTATTAGGTTGGTACAAAAGCCATTGCTTTTAATGGCAAAAAACACAATTACTTTTGCACCAACCAAATACATTATGTGTCTGAAACAAACTAATAACATTTTTAAAAATGCATTAGTCTTTTAAATTATATACAAAACAAAATGTGAGTTGCAAACAAAAGGTACAATAGTACTAGCTTTTAGAATAATAATGTTTTCAAAGTTAGTCTTCTAAACTATGTAGAAAACAAGAAGTATAGTGACAAGCCACTGTTAAAATAATACTAGACTTTGTAATTACCCACATATTTACCTTTCTTGTAATTTTTACTTTTTTATACATTATACACCTTCAAGTTACTCTCTATTGTCTTTTTATTTTGCCGCAGAACTCCCTTTAGCATTTCTTGCAGGGAAGGTCTAGCGATAAGGAACTCCTTAAGCTTTTGTTCATCTGGGAAGGTCTTAATTTCACCCTCAATTTTGAAGGGCACTTTTGCCAGATGTAGGATTCTTGGATGATAGGATTTTTGTTATTTTTTGTTTCTTTATTTCTTTCTTTTTCTTTTTTTTTTTTTTTTTTTTTTTTTTTTTTTTTTTTTGAGACGGAGTCTCTTTCACCCAGGCTCAAGTGCAGTGGCATAATCTCGGCTCACTGCAACCTCCGCCACCCAGGTTAAAGAAATCCTCCTGTCTCAGCCTCCCAAGTAGCTGGGATTACAAATGTACACCACCATGCCTGGCTAATTTTTTTGTATTTTTAGTAGAGATGGGGTTTCACCATGTTGACCAGGTTGGTCTCAAACTCCTGACCTCAAGTGATCTGCCTGCCTTGGCCTCTCAAAGTACCAGGATTACAGGCATGGGCCATCATGCCCAGGCAATTTTTTTTTTTTTTCTTTTGACACTTTGAATTTACAAATTTACACACACACACATAATCAGTTTGGGCTGGTACACATATACATATAGGTACATGTGTGTATATGTATGTGTGTATATATACACTTAACATATCACCCAAGTATATATACATATATATGTGTATATATACATATATCAAAAGATTGCTCACCAGAAACTTGGATATACATATCAGCCCACACTGCTATCCAAGTTTCTAATGAGAAATCTGCTGATAATCTTATTGAGAATCTCTCAAATGTGATAAGTATCCTCTCTCTTGCCACTTTCAAGATTTTCCCTTTTGCTTTAGATAATTTGCGTATAATGTGTTCTGGTGTGGATTTCTTTGAGTTCATACTGCTTGAGGATGGTTGAGCTTCTTGGATGTATATATTCATGTGTTTCATCAAACTTTGAAGTTGTATTTAAATATTCTCTCTTCCTTGCTTCCTTCTTCTGGAAAATTTATACATTGCTCTTCTTCATGGTGTCCTACAAGTCTCTGCTGCTGTGTAAAGCTTTCTTTTATTTTTTTTCCCTCTTTTCCTCAGATCAGTAAGTTCCATTCTTGTGACTTCAAGTTTGCCGGTTTTTTCTTCTTCCAGCTGAAATCTGCCTTTGAATCTCTTTAGTGAATTTTTCATTTTAGTTATTGTACTTTTCATCTCCAGATTTTTTTTAGTTCCTTTTTAGGCTTATTTCTTTATTGATAATTCATTTGTTCATCCATTATTTCTTGACTTCCTCCACATCTTCTTTGACTTCTTTATGCATCTTTTAGACAGTTGTTTTAAATTCTTTGTCTTATAGATCCACCATTAGATCTTTGTCAGAGATATTTTTCATTGGTTTATTTTGTTTTCTTTTAATCATATACTCTTGCTTCTTTGCATGCCTTGTGATTTTTGTTTTTGTTGTTGAAAACTAGAAATGTGAATCTAATAATGTGATAACTCTGGCAGTGATTCTTCCCCTTAAATGTTTGTAGGTTGTCTCTGTGCCACAGATTACCCTGGGGTGTAGATTCAAGGTCTTTTCAAGTATTTCTTAGCCTGTGACTTTCCCTTGGTATACACTGTAACTTTCTAATTTCATCTGTATAAGCGGTTGTGTTTGAATGTATTAGTCTTTTATATCTAGCTCCCAAAAGAAGAACTGAGTAAAATGAAATAAAGTGGACACTGGCTCTTAAAATTTCCTGGAAGCCACTTCAGCTAGAGATGGAGGGACTTGAAATAATGAAGAGAGGTGCAATGACAATGGTCACCATCTCCTTGCACCTTTGAGATCAGTGACAACAGTCAATAATCAAAGCACAGATTCAAATTTGGAGGGCAGATCCTTTTTGTCTACTCTGGATCGCACAAGCTGTGTGCAAGCTGCTCCAGGAACACAGGCCTGATTCTTTGCCATAGAACTGGGGTTTGAGGTATTCATAGGTGTGACTGTGCTAAGAGCTGAAACTAACCTAAATTAACTACAATTTACCATCCAAGCCTTACCCTGGAACTTGCAAGGGTTCAGTAGACTTGAGTTCCTAAATAGTATGCATTAGAAAGATCCTGCCAGTGCAATTGTTGTCTGGGTGTAGAGACATATTCCTGTTGCTTTCTATTCTGCTGTCTTTCTGTAATCTTCATTCAGTTCATTTTTACCAAAACAAACACAGAGTGCAAAACCAGCTGCTGTTATTTTTCAGTAACTAAATTTTATTGAGAATAAAGTACTGACTTTGAATTTGGGGGAATTCACAAATTATGTGTTATAGACTTGGCAAAATCATATACTCTTCTGTCCTGATATTTTTGACTATTTTTAATAAAGCTATGGATTGTTTTCTCATAAAATACAATTAAAGTAAAACTTAGGTTCTAATTTTAGAGACATATAATATCTATTTTCAATGAAATACAAATTGTCTGGCTTAACTTTATTCTCTCACAGATTGATTTATTTTCCTTAGAATAAAATACCACTGAGATATATAAACAGTGTTAATTATTAATGGATTTTATCCATAGGAAACCTCTTTTTGTTTTCCAAGGCAAAATAACTTTTTAAAAGTCATTTTAACCTTAATACTGAAACCAACTTTCACATCAAAATTAAAGACAACTCAAGGCTTTTGAATCACTTAATAACAAAGTATATTTCTAACAATGTGCTTATCATGAAAATTAAAACAAATCCAATAAATGTAATGTAAAAAAATAAAATATTAGAACATGGTTCATAAGAATAGAAAGAAAGAAGCGAATTATCTTTATTTTTACTATGCAGAAAATTGGTATTGGGTCCACATGTATTTCTGGATAAATTTAGCTTTTTTTATTAAGAGGATTATTATGCACTTTGACATCAGAGTAACATCCTTTGCTTTGTTAAAGATATAATTAATAGTGTAAAGACATAATTTTAATGAAGAACCTCAGCCTGTTGTCCTGCTCTTTGAGCAGAGCTTAAAAAAATGACAAGTCAATTACTTTCCATCGTCTTTAAATTCTGATTCCCTATTCTCAAGTTATGATTAATGACTATTAAAATGGTAGGATTTCAGGCATTCAGCAAAAATAAACAACATAGAAACAAAAGATATGAGTAACCTAAAAAAGAATGACTTCACTCCTCCATAATGAGATATGTCCATGCTTTTGTGATAATGAAAAAAATAAGCAATGGGATAAAGTGCTGCCTTTTCTTTGATAAGTAGTTGATATTTAGCTTCCTTTAGAACCTATTTGACCTGTGAGCATTTGTTTTCTTATTTATATGAAGCTTCAGCTGAATTTGCATTTAGATATTATATTCTTTCACTATACTGAACAGATCATTCACTTTTTGTTAGGATATTTATTTGAAGTCTAGGTTGGCATTTGTGCATGCATGGGCTACCTAAGGAAAATGTATTGCCATTATGTACATCCAAAATCTTTTTACAAATAACTTTGATGCCTAAAAGCATCCACATAAATTAATGCAATCGCAATCCTCTGTGCATTTAATACTGTGCATTTAATACTCAGGAACATTCTGGTATCAGAATATATATACACACACACACACACATACACAATATATATATATATTCTCTCTATATATTTATATATGGAGAGAGAGAGTGTCTCACTCTTTCACCCAGGATTGAGTGGACTGGCACAATCACAGCTCACTGAAACCTAGAACTGAACTCAAGCAATCCTCTCCTCTCAGTCTCCTAAGCAGCTGCATGCCGCCATGCCCTGCTAATTAAGGTGCATGCCACCATGCCCTGCTAATTAAGAAAAAAAAAAAGTATAGAAACAGAGTCTCACCATATTGCCTAGGCTGGTCTCAAACTCCTGATTTCAAGTGATCCTCCTACTTCAGCCTCCCAAAGCACTGGAATTAAAGGAATTAGTCATTGTGCCTAGGTTGTTATTGTTGATATGTATGTACTTGAATATCATATTCTGTGAATCACAAACAATATTTAGAATAGTTTAGAACAAGGGTGGGAAAACTTATTCTGTAAAGGATCAGACGGTAAATATTTTAGGCTTTGCCTATTGCAGCTACTCAAAGCTGCCGTTGTAGCATGGTAGCAACCCTAGACAATATGTCAGCAAATGAGCGTGTCAGGGTTCCAATAAAACTTTATTTACACAAACAGGTGGTAGGCTGGAATTAGTTTGCAGGTTGCAGCTTGCTAACCCCTCATTTAGAATACAAGGAGACATATTATAAAGATCTGTAATATTGAATAATCCTACACCCGTATATTATAGAATATCAAATTCATGGGACAAAGGCAAAAGGGAGAAGAAAGGGCTGAAGTAAGAATAAATAAATTATTAATAATTTTTAAATTATGTTTTCCATCCCTCCCTCACAGAGGTATCTCATAAGTATGTGCTTATGCACATTATTTCTACAAAATGTTTGACATCATTTTTTAAGATCAAATAATATCTTTTCTTCAGTTTTTTCCTAGAAAATATTTGCTACCATTGAGCACACTGGTAAACCAATCGGTCATTTCCAAATGTAGCCTATCCACATTGTAATTTGTTTTACTTAATATTTGATAACTAACATATCTGTTACATTGATTGGTTAATACAAGCAGTGAATGGGAAACTTGGTTTCGCCATTACTTTACATAGCCAATTCAGCAGATTAATGCATCTATTCACTTACATTTAGATAATGTAAGAGTTCATCTTTCTTCTGATACTTATTTACATTTTAAACAAAATGTTCATGGTGTTCTAGATGTTAAAATGTAAAATTTTAATGAACTAAGTCAATGTTTTATGTAGATATTGCTTCGATAATACTTTAACTTACTAGGGTAATATTTAGAACTCTACATCGAAGCTTCTGTTTCACCTTATTATTTGAATGTCTGTTTTGAACACTAAAGATAATTTAACTTCTGCCTAGTTATCCACACATTATTTTCCATTCCCTTCTATTAAACTTTTCTAACTGACTCAGACAGTAAACATATATAAAGACTTAAGATCATGTGATTTTTTTTCACTTATCATTAAGTCCTAAAGTCTATGTACTCATGATGAATTTAATGGTTTCATCCAACATCTTATCAGGATAATCTCTAGTGGTGACTACATATAAGGAGGTAAAAGGAGTTTGTTGAAATTAAAGGGAAAACACAAAAACACATGCTCTGGATGTGTGAGGTTAAAGTTAGGGAAGTGACATATGAATAATAAAACAAGAGATTGGCAAATCCAGATGACCTATAGGCTGTCATGAAGGTCCAATGGGATAAGGCCCAGTTGATTTAAGAAGAAAGACTTAGGCTTGACTACATTGTTAGTTCACAGCGGAGATCATACTACCATCGAGTAGGCAGCATCCCCTAGGGAGTTTATCCCACGTTACATAGAAAAGAGCAGGGCAGTGTATCCTCACCAATCCCAACACAAACCAGTTAGCCCAATGTCTGGGAGGTAGCTTTTAATAAGCATGTGTCTGCTGAGGATCTCTAGAAACTGAGGGCAGGCTAAATTCCTTAGCGGGGTATTCAGGTTCTGCTCAGACAGGAACAGACAAATGTATGTCCACATTCTGTTGGTTAACAGAATGAGGCTATGGATGTGCTGCCAGACCAGCTTCTAAGTCATGTCAGAGCTGGAGAAGAGTGTCTGGAGAAGAAATCTGAAGCAAAAGGCTGCCCTAAGTGTGGGATTTATTAAGACATAGTGATTCACAGAAAAGCTAAGAACAGAGCAAGGACTGACACGTGGTGATGATAACGGGGAGCTCTGCACACATCCAACATACAGTGCTTTTTAATTTTCAAAGCACTTTATTATGAATGACAAGTTAAAGGTATAAACTCCATTAAAATAATCAAAAAAGAAAAAGACTTCTCCCCCAGGTTGGCCTCACAATTTAAATATTCCATTGTATTTGCAGCATGATTCTTGGCTATTTTCTCAGGAGGCTTTAACGATTTTTATATACCAAAAAGTATATTCAGAATAAAAATATTTATATCATACATATAAGTTTTGCAATACTAATTTTCATTTTTTTTAACATTAGGAAGAAAACAGGTTTTTTCTGTCACTGTACAGTTGCTAATCTTCTAACTATAAATATTTAGTCCCAATGAATTCATTTAAATATTGGGATAAATTCTACCAGCAGTTGCCACATTTCCTTCAGGGCTCTGTATTTACTTATTTATCAGATTCCCCAGATTGTATGCTTGGTTTAAATAGCTTCGGGGCAAAAATACAATAAAATTGTATTAGTTAAAAATATAACTGGCATCAGCAACATGAAAACATAACAGTAAAATAGCATGCGCATATACATATAAATAGTCATCATTTTAACAATCCATTGGGACAAGCCGTATTACAAAGATAGATTGTGTGCCAAACCCTGAAGCTCAGAAAACTGGGACTCTGGGGAACTATATAGGCTTGAAACTCAAGCTGGAACGGTCATCATAGGTTCTTCAGATGGATGTAGTTTTCCATCCAGAGGAAAATCAACAATAGTTAACAAGTGGATTTCAGATTTGGCAAGAAGGTCAAGAGATAATAAAACCTCATGACTTTTTTCTGTTTTCTGTCAGAAGAGGACAGCATTCCTAAGCATCAACACCCATCCAAGCCTAACAGATAGTGAGAAATGGGTTAGAGATATTTTTAATTTATAGTGAGGGAGTAGAATGAGAAGTGGGAAATAAATCTCAATCTCTCTTTCTCTCTCTCTCTCTCGCTCTCTCTCGCTCTGTGTGTGTGTTAGTCTCTGTGATAGTGGTATAAACTTTAAGTGTCCAAGCAAATAAAATAGATGCATATACATAAAACCCTTATAAATGTGAAGGTTCTTGGAGATTGTATTCTATTTATTGTTTTAAATGGTCTCAAAGTGATCTACCTTAACTGCAAGTCTGATTACATCCAAATCTAGCTGTAACCTTTCTGTGATTCCCAAAAGCCTGTAAGGTTATATCCAAGACATTCAGCACAACACACAAGATCTTTCAAGATCTAGGCCTTGTCCATCAATCTAGCTTTTTCTTTCTCCCCTCTTCTGCGCACACATTACCCAAAATTTTATTAATACTGCTGGCTTCGTGCAGAAAATCTTTTGTTATGTTTAACTTTTTCCCCTGCCTGACTCTTAATTCTGACCCAGAACACTCTGATTAATTTTCTGTCATAGAAATGCCTAGTATGAAATCCCCAAATCCAGGACAGTCTTCCCTTCTGTGTGTTCTCCTGGCATTCTCTCATACCACAGCATTTAAGACATTGCTTTGTAACTACCTACATAGCCTACTTATTTGAATAATCACTATTCTGAAATCTTTTCAAATGCAAAAAATATGCATTCCATTTTGCATCTGGACTCCACTGAAACCCATTTATCTTGTTTTTCTACTTCTACTCAAGTCTTGTAAAATCCGTGTTTTCACAGAGCAGCTGACAAAAACTTTAAGCAATGTAAATTAAATTATATCACCATCACTTCTCTGCTTCAAAAGCTCTAATAGATACCTATTGTGCTTATCTTATCTTAGCATAATTTTTGATAAATCTCTACAAGAGTCAACCCCTACCTACCTCTCAGGTCTCCTTTCACCCGTTCACTACCATTATATATATTTTCTTTTTCTGCAAAAATTAAACTTTTTCCTGCTTTGAGGTCTTTGCAATTGCTATTCCCTCTGTGTGTGCTTTTGTCCTAACATCTTCATGCCTAGCTCTTTCCCATCATTTTGGTCTCACTCAAGTGTCACCTTCTATTATCACCCTTTTTAATATTTTTCCTATAATCAAGTCATTCCTGATGGCAGTCATCAATGACATTGACAATGTATTTCTATTTATTCTCTTTTCTGGGCCTATGGTAAGGTTGTACTTCCTGGGACCTTTGTGGTTGACTGGGACCAATAAGATGGGGCTCCACGCTACGTGACTAGGTTTGGTCAGTGAATTGTGATCAGAAATGACATATCTTCCTTTTGCATCAGATATGAGACCATCCAGAACCCTCGTTTCCCTCTCGCCTGCCAACTGCAAACATTCAAGTTGGTCTCTTATTCATCAGCTTGAGTCTTTGAATGACCACCACAGGGATAGCCCACCCACTGATCTACAGTAGATATGTAAAATGAGCCATAATTAAGCTGTATATATTTGTAAGATGCAGCGATTTTGTGTTGATCTGTTATCACAGCGTAACCAGTCTATTATTCTCTGTTATACTATTTATAATATTACTCTCATCCATTTTCTTCACAGCACTTATGACTTTCTTAAGTAATTTAGTTGATTTTTTGTATAATTATTTATTAAAAGCCTATATGCTCCCTTCTTTGCTCATGTTCAAGTTTTATGAGAATAAGTCTGAACTGATGGTTTCATGGTGTGGTGGTGAGCACTCTGGACTTTGAGAGTAAGTCTCTGTCTTATTCTTTGCTCTATCTCAGTGCCTAAAAACTGCCTGCCAGCCGGGCACAATGACTTATGCCTGTAATCCCATCACTTTGAGAGGCCAAGGTGGGTGAATCAGCTGAGGTCAGGAGTTCGAGACCAGCCTGGCCAACATGATGAAACCTCGCCTCTACAAAAAAAAAAAAAAAATTAGCTAGGCATCATGGCGATGCATTTAGTCCCAGCTTCTGGGGAGGCTGAGATGGGAGAATCGCTTGAACCCAGGAGGCAGAGGTTGCAATGGAGCCAAGATTGCACCATTGCACTCCAACCTGGGCAACAGAGCGAGACTCCATCTCAAAAAAAACAACAAAAAAGAAATGCCTGCCATGTTGTGATACTAGTCTGCCTCACACAACAGGTAATGTATTGAACTTTTTGTAAAAGAACAAATTTTATCATGATCTTACAATAGCATAAAATAAATGATAAATTTTATTAGAAAACAAACAGGCTGAACAGCAATGATTTAAATATGAAAATGAGTTTATAAATACTTTTTGATTATATGAATGAATTCTATTTTTGTTCTTGAGTTTTTATATGAGAAAAACCATACAAGAAGTTAAAAAATAGTACAATCATAAATCTGAGCAGACTCTAAAATTTATGTGGGTTTGAATCTCATCTCTGCTACTTATGTGCATAACTACAGGAAAATTAATCATTTCTGTAATATGGGATGCTTTCAATAGGCAATTCCATTTATTTATTTGAGACAGAGTCTCCCTCTGTCCCCCAGGCTGGAGTGCAGTAGTACGATCTTGGCTCATTGCAATCTCTGCCTCCTGGGTTCAAGTGATTCTCATGCCTCAGCCTCCCAAGTAACGGGGATCGCCGGCATGAGCCACCACACCTAACTAATTTTTGTATCTTTAGTAGAGACAGGGTTTCACCATGTTGGACAGGCTGGTCTCGAACTCTGACCTCAGGTGATCCATCTGCCTTGGCTTCTCAAATTGCTGGGAGTACAGGTGTGAGCCACTGTGCCTGACCTATTTATTTAATTTTAATCAAAAGGAGCTGATGATTGGTCCTTTTTCCACTGGGTTCAATCTAATGTAATTAATGTAAAGCATAAGCAAAATGGAATGCCATCTAGGCTGCCGTATCCATGCAAGGTACACCGATGGGAGATAAACACTCAGAGAAATGTGAGGTCTTGGCATTGCTGTTGAAGACCACCTTGAGAGTCAAAAGCTCTAACTTTCTGACACAGGAAAAAAATGCATATCAATAAAAAGCATCATGTATTATTTCTGAGCTTTTGTAAATCCCCTAAAATCTACTCATGAAGTTTCTGAATCTACAGACCCAATCCTAGGTATTTTTTTTAAAGGCAAATGAGTCCTAAAAATCACATTCATTAGCTGGGATTCCACGCCTGGAATCCCAGCACTTTGGGAGGCTGAGGTGGGAGAATCTCTTGAGGCCAAGGTTCAAAAAAAGAAAGAAAATCTCCAGGTAAATATAACATTTGTATTTAAATTTATAAGGTAAATATTTATTTAGAATAAGAAAACAAATGAGTGGATTAACTTATGAAGCACAAATAAATCAAGAAAATTGTTATCCTCTTTAGGTTTGAAAGTTCACAATATTAAATTGTATTTTCTTCTTCGGACTATACCCTTGTTTTATGTTATTATAATACAGTTGTTTGTGGTGACCCTTAATAGATGTTATGCCAGCATACAGATGTTTAGACATGGGTAGCTTAAGAAGAAAAAAAGATTAATAAATCAAACAATAGCAAGCAAAGCAAATGGAAAAAGCCTTACACAATAACAGCATACTCTCTCTCCTCAAAGATTCTGCTTTGATATTTATAAAAGGAAGGTGCTAATGTAACTGAGTTTGGCCACATATAATACAGGTAGCAGTTGTTAACTTTGCAAGGATGCCAACCCAAGACTCTCCCTAATTTTCAAGGTACTGGAGAGTCTAGGTTTTTACTGAAAATTCTCAGATTTTTAAAAGACCAATAGTGTGTTTGTTAAATTGAACATACTGAGGAACAGTTTCAATACATGAGCTGCCAGTCTTTGACTCTTATGTTGGAGAATGTAGAAAAATCAATAGATTACATCTTCCATTCTTTATTAAATATTTGGAATTTCTGACAATTACCTGAAATACAATTTTTAAATGTTATTGGTTGAGCTCATGCTGTAGGCTATAAAAGTCTGATGAGCCAAGGCATATTTTGTTTTGTTTTTGAGGAAAGTTAAGTAGAAGGAAAAAAGAACAAAAAGCCCTTTCATTGCTGCATGGAAGCTGGCCTCTTCACCATAAAATGATGCACAGAGCTGAATGGGCCTTGGAGGTCTATCTGAGTTGTCTCTTTTCTTCTTCCTGAATATTGAGCTAACGTAGGATTTTCAAGTTATAGCCTAGGCTTAAAGACTTCACAATATCTTGTTTATGAAACCAGTCCCCAAATAATTCTTTACAACTATAGTAGCTATGTCATACAGTCATCCCTCCATATCCACTGGGGATTGGTTTCAGGACCCTAAAGATATCGAAATTCAAGAATGCTCAAGTTTCTTATATGAAATGATGTAGAGCTTGCATGTAACCTATGCACATCCTCCCATAATATACTTTAAATCATCTCTGTGTTACATATAATACCTAATACGATGTAAATATGATAAAAATAGTTGCTATACTATATCGTTTATTGATTTTTCTTTTTTATTGTTGCATTGTTATTTCTCATTTTCTTTTTCCAGATATTTTCTAAATACATTTGTTTGAATCAATGAATATATTTCTACATAGGGAACTCTACAGATGCTAAATAAATATGGTGGGAAATTGCTATATCACATTGTATATATATCTTGCCCTTGTGCACAGACTTTACCATTTTATTGATTGTGTGTGATTGATTGTGTGTGTGCAAACCAAGAACTTTTTCTAACCATAAAAGATGGTATGTCCAAAGTGAGAATGAATTAGATAGCTAGAATACTAGAAAAATAAAGTTTTTGTTTTGGGAAGGGGATTTAAAGCAAGACAAAACTCAATGCTTTACTAATTGTATGTGTTCTTAGCAGTGATCACTTTTGAAAATTAGTCCTAATGGTTTTCTATAAATTACAATTCATGGTTTTGACCAACAGAACTTCTTTACCCTTGCTTACACAGAGTTGTTTCTCCTTGGTTATTTGTCGGTTCAGCATTACTGCACTAGCAATATTTAGGATGTATGGTCAAGTCCATCTTGCACATCTTTATAGTGTTGTATCACTTGACAGATTATAGTTGCTGAAAGTCTTTAAATAAAGAAAAAATACAGAACTAAACCATTTATACTATAGAAAATAACAGCAACAAAACTTTGTAGTTGAATCAATCCTTTATAGGTATCTAATTTAATTCTCACGTCAACCCTGTTGGTGCATTCGCACTGAACAAATAGAAGTCTCAAAAGAGTAAATGACTGCTTTGGTGATATCAGTGTTGTTATTAGCTTTGACATTAGATTAACCTTAATTTATAACCATAGATATCTACCAAACCAGTCCAATAAATAATGAGAAATTCACTTGAACCTGCTTCAAATTTATCATAATTATAAAGATCAATTGCTGCTATAGGTAGCTTATATATTAATTGCTGGATAGAGCTATACAAGGTACACAATAAATTTGTTACATTAAAACTTTGATCTAAAAATATCTACTAAAATATTTATTTGCCATAGTATTTGGAAATACAGGTTAATATATCATTAGACGTTAACACAAGTTTTAATAAGCTGCAGTTCAGTCATGTTATTCAATTGTTAAACTGCCAAACATCTGTATCCCAACATTTATATTTTCTTACTTTTATTTATGTTTACCTGCAGAATTTATCCTGTATATTTAATCACCAGATTTGGGGCAATAATGTTGCCTGGTCATTGTTATAAATTATTAATTGATATATTTGAATGTATAGTATTTCATTAAATTAAATTCTTAACATTTAAGTGTCTATTCTGATTCTAGAATTGAAGTCCTATGTCCAGAAGTTATATTTATTACCTGATTTTTTGTATCTGTTTCTCAGAATTTTGGATGCTATTTTTCAAAGATTTTGTTAGTCAGAAAGTACTTATTAGTTTTTGGTTATTTGCTTCTTAATAATTTGAAAGAAATTACCTAGAGAAAGATAAGAAAATCAGCCAAGGTCTTATCATTAAGATTAGAATGTATAACCTAATTTATGTGTCTTAGAGAAAAGCCCTTGAGAGATCTCGTCCTTTAGACATGAGTAAAAACCACAACAGAATATCCTCAAATTATCTTACTTTTTCTTTTCTAATGTACATAGTACTTTCAGAAATTTTAGGGGAAGCAAGAAACATCATTTTCTCTGACTATTAATGTTATTTAAATGAATTAGAAAATACTAGAGAGATTTATACCTATTAACCATCTAAAGTAAAAATGTATTCTCTCTAGCACTATAATAATGCCTGAAGAAAGAAAAAAATGTGAAATAAAAACAACCAACAAGTAAAATCATAATTTCTCTCCTATCTTACCCCCCTCTGCTTCTCTCTTCTTCATTTCAAATTAAGAGATTCATTCTCCTGCTGGTTGTAATGGAAATGAATTTCAATGCCACCCTGATGGTAACTGCATTCCTGATCTGTGGCGCTGTGATGGAGAAAAAGATTGTGAAGATGGTAGTGATGAAAAAGCTTGCAATGGTACCATGCGATTGTGTGACCACAAAACCAAGTTTTCCTGTTGGAGTACAGGTAAGTGAACATTGCTTTTGGCTTCTATTGGGGCTCCCTGAGTGTAGAATCCTTTTGGCCCATCTTGACTCTGTATCTCAACTTTGTAAAAAGTAGTCTTATATTTCTGGTAGATGTGCTCATGTATAATAATAGTAGTTAACGTTTAGGGAGAACTATCAATGGGGCCAGAATAATTCTATGACTGTTTTCTGCATGAATTCATGAGGCAAGGAGAAGTTTTTAACTTGCTCACGCTCACAGAGCCAACATGTCAGATTTAGGATTTTATTTGAATTTATTTATTTATTTATTTGACATTTGGGATTTTAAACCAGGCAATCTGGAATACAGAATCTGGAAATTCAGAATCAAGTGAGAGGTAAGTATGATAAACCAGCTGGCAGCATTTCTCTTTCTGTGGATAACGCCTCACCCTAAAATTTAAATGAAGATGACTTAGAAAAGAAAGGCAGAATTATATGTATTTATTTTCAACTAATTTCCTAAATATTACTGTACTATTGCTTAATTCCGTTATGACGAAGATACTGGCTGCCATTTAAAGCTTTGATCCAAGAGTCACTGAGGCTATTATTGTGTTTTATAAAGATACCCTATTACTGTGACTGTTCCATTTTGGTTTCATGTGCATGTGCGTGTGTGTGTACAAATAGGAAACCAAAATGGAGAAGTCATAGTAATAGAATATCTTATATTTTACTATGTTTTACTATATATACTGGAATCCAGTTGAAATTATAAACTTATTTTCTTCCCTCTTTATGCCAGCTGATGTGTTGAAGTTTAGAGAAAAGTAGATTACAATGAGCTATTGTGGTGTAATTTGTGAAATGGTTGGTATCATCCTCCAAATAATCCATGGAAATAATTTTCTGTAGATTTCAGGATATCATCTCTGGAATCTCTCTTTGATGTGAAATTGTTTTTCAGTTGCCTAATCATGAGCTCTTAGTGATTTATTTTGCTCCCTATTTTTACATATTCTAACAAAAAGTACAAATGAGAACTAAAAGGTATAAGAAAACACTGTGAAAACCACATGGCTGATGTGCATTTAAAGGTATAATAAGGCACTGTCTTTCTTTTCTTAAACATGCCTCTTGGTTACAATTAAGGATTCCAATAAGAAATAAGAAAAATAAATGCAAGCTAACATAGGCATAGATAAATACATACTCCTGAGGCCTGTTCCTAGCAAGGAAATTGTGTTTCCAAAATGTTTTTTTCATCAATGTTTTTCACAATTATGTGACTCATTTCAATTGCTACATAAAGACTCATAATTTTAGGGTACTTTGTTAGAAAAAAATGTGATTTTAAGTTTAGAAATGATCTTTTTGGAACATGTATTAATTGAAAATTAATAGATGAATTATTGTCGAATGAATTATTGATGGCATAAATAGGTTTTATTTAATAAGGCAATTCTAATGCCAAAGAGCCAATTATTTGGCTCGAGTTAATACACTTCAAAGCATAGGTTGTGTATATTTTCTCCATATAACTTCTGGCATTTTCTTGATTCTATTAATCTTAAAATATAGCAGCTAACAGTTTTTAAAACTTAGGTAAAAGAAACTGGCAAAGCTTTGTTAAAACAAAATATAAACCAATATGGAAAATCCTGAGTTTCAACTACTTGGATATGCTATTAAAGCAAATTTAGATGCAAAACATAAAACCAGGCTACAATTTCTCTATACATAAATAAATTATAAAGAGATTCACAGTAATGTAAATTCTCAAAGCTATGTGTTAGTAAAAACTAGTTTGAACTTTCAGTTGAGAAAAAAATAATTGCAGGCAAAGCATGTAAATAATACATAGTATGGTTAAGTAAATTTAACAGAATATTCTAAGTGCTTGTGATTTATTTTAAAATGTGTATTGATATTTTGCAATTAACACTTATAAAACAACTTCCTGTGAATATGGTTCAACATAAAAATAAATCTGAAGTATGATGAGGAAGGCTGGTTATCTTTAGAGAACTGAATTTTCTGAGACACTTTTATATGTGGTGACTTGAGATTTGGATTATCTGTTTAATAATGCTGTTAATTAAACATCAGATGTTTCTAACAAATAGTTTTTAGGTAAGCAAAAATTTAATGTAAAAAGAAACTGTGATAAAACATATGTTTCACTTTAAAAGAAAAAAGTGAAAGTTAATAATTTATCCATCTGCTTCTAATTTGATCTGTGTTTTGGATATAGTAAACCACAATTTATCCAACTTCGGAAGAGTTGCACAGTTACAAAGTCACATTTGTGGTAGACTTCTGTGAACATTGCAGTCGTTAAAATGAACCACAAATATAAGCAATGGTTTAAAATATGTATTCATCTACAAACCTTTTGATATTTTTTCATTTATTTTAAATTCTCAGTTTTACAAGCTGCAAGACCTTTACCCACAATGTTCAATCCAGAGTTCATGATTATTTTCAAAGATTTTTAAAATGTTAGTTTGAACATTCAAAAGTTTTCAGGCTAATTAATTTATATATAGTAGTTAGAATAGCTTTTTAATACATAAATTGTCATCTATTGGTGTTCAAAACATAGGCACATTCGGTGTTTATATTCCTATAAACATGAGAATGAAAGCTAACTTCAAGTACAATACAACAGTCATCATTTAAGAACTTCTAATCTCAAAGGACCTATTTTTGACCAAGAAGTGCATTGTGCCACATCTGTTCTCTTATACTCCAGACTAACAAATAGCAGTTGTATTGTAACTGGGGAAAACGGAAGTGTATTTTCAGTCACTCTGTCATGGAAAAGAAACTCAGAAATGCTATTCTTCAGATTAGAAACATTAAAGAGAAGTTTGATATTACATAGTGATGGCAAAGTACCAGGAAAATAGGCCCTGCAGCTGTTTGTAGGGATGTAAATTTAATCCTTCTGTCTTACTTCTAGAAATTCATGTAATGAAGAGTAGGATTGTATAAGGTTATATATGCACAAAGATATTCAATAAGCCATTTTATTTTTAATAGTAAAAAGTTAGAAATAATATATTGCTTATCAGTAGTGATAGTAATAAATAGTTGTGTATTCACACAAGTAATCTAATGTCATTAAGACAATAAAAAAGGAAGTCATGTGAAGGTGAGACTTCAAGTTTACACTCTGAACTTTCTGCTTCTCTGTTTTCACTTCTCAACACACGGAAGTGATGATAAAATATAACAGGATAAAATAAAGGAGATACTGCCTTATGAACAAAAAATATGTATCTCTAAGTAACAGAAATACAGCACAGTGTCAAGTGGTGAGCTAAAGCTGAGTACCTTATTGGGTTGGATAGTAGGCTAGCAGAAATGAACAGGTACTCAAATTTTATGGTCAATAGAAATAAAGCTGTCCCACATGAAGCTGGGATCTGGAGGCAGGCAGTACTGGAATTCAGAACCTGGAAAGAAACTCCATTTGCTTTTGAAAGGAGAATTGAAAAAAATATATGTATCACTGCTAGTTGCCGCCAGTGATGGTTAGTTAAATGAAGTCCTGTGCCGAAAGAGATGGGAGGACACAGGCATGACAAATAAGCTGAACTTCTGTCTGGCTTGGAGATCGAATCTGATATAAGTCCAATATTGTTTTAGTATAGAATCTCACACAAAAAATACATAAATTGTACTTTTGAACCAAGAGTGCTGGAAATAATGGGGTGGGCCAAAGTCGAAGCAGCATTGCTTGTAGATAGGCACAAGTAAACTCAAAAAGTCAGAGAGAAAAAAATGAAAATTCTGATCCAAGATGAGATTACAAACCAGAATTTTAACATACATGAAGAAAACTATCTCATCAAAATCAGTCATTACAAAATAAATTATTCATGATTAAATGAAAATAAGCTATATGTCTGAAAAGTAAGTTTCAGTAAGTTGAGACTTCCAAAAAGAAAAAGAGAAAAGTTTTACTCTTAAAATGACTAAGAATTCAGCACAGATATGACAAGCAGAATAATTGCAACAGAAAAGGTGGAGAATGAGACTATCTTAGTTCAGGCTGCTATAACAAATTATCATAAACTGAGTTGTTTAAACAACAGACATTTATTGCTCACAGTTCTAGAGACTGAGAAGTCCAAGATCAAGAACTGGGAAACCTGGTGTCTGTCTAAGGCACTCTTCCTGGTTTGCAGATGGCAATCTTCTTATGATATGCGGGTTCTACTCTCATAACTGATTACCTCCCAGTCCTCCCAATACCATCACATTGGGGATTAGGATTTCAACATGAATTTGGTCTGGACACAAACATTCCATCCATAACACCTATAAGAAAAATGTGGTTCAAAACCACAGTGGGATTGCATTCTTTCGACATCAGTTGATTGATAATAAATAAGCCCAGTAATACCCATGTTGGTGAGAGTAGAGAAAGTAGACACTTTGCTTTCAGTGGAGACTGGTGAACCTCTGTGGAAAGCAATATATTTTAATGTTTACAATTTGTCTCCAATTTTACCCACAATTCCATCTCTAGGAATTTATCACATAGATATATTCATGCATTTGAGGAGTGAGATGTGCAAAGATATTTATTTAAAGCTTTATTAAATGTGTTTAATAAACTCAAACCAATACATATATACTCTTCCATGTACATCAAAGTTATAGAAAACTCTTTCAAATTTGACCATATGTTAGGTTTCAAAGAAGTCTTAAAAGTGTTTCAAATAATTGACAATTTACAAAAAGCATTCTCGACACACAAAAAATATTAGAAATCTAGAGTGGAATGATTTTTAAAAATGTATTTGAAAACTAGGATCATAGTTCAAAACAATCAGTAGGTTAATTAAGAAATCATACTTTTTTATTATTATATTTTAAGTTCTAGGGTACATGAGCAGAACGTGCAGGTTTGTTACGTATGTATACATGTGCCATGTTGGCATGCTGCACCCATTAACTCGTCATTTACATTAGGTATATCTCCTAATGCTATCCCTCCCTCCTTCCACCTCCCCACAATAGGCCCCTGTGTGTGATGTCACCCTTTCTGTGTCCAAGTGATCTCATTGTTCAGTTCCCACCTATGAGTGAGAACATGCAGTGTTTGGTTTTCTGTTCTTGTGATAGTTTGCTGAGAATGATGGTTTCCAGCTGCATCCATATCCCTACAAAGGACACAAACTCATCTTTTTCTATGGCCGCATAGTATTTCATAGTGTATATGTGCCACATTTTCTTAATCCAGTCTGTCACTGATGGACATTTGGGTTGATTCCAAGTCTTTGCTATTGTGAATAGTGCTGCAATAAACATACATGTGCATGTATCTTTATAGCAGCATCATTTATAATCCTTTGGGTATATCCCCAGTAATGGGATGGCTGGGTCACATGGTATTTCTAGTTCTAGATCCTTGAGGAATCGCCACACTGTCTTCCACAATGGTTGAACTAGTTTACAGTCCCACCAACAGTGTAAAATTGTTCCTATTTCTCCACATCCTCTCCAGCACCTGTTGTTTCCTGATTTTTTAATGATTGCCATTCTAACTGGTGTGAGATGGTATCTCATTGTGGTTTTGATTTGCATTTCTCTGATGGCTACTGATGATGAACATTTTTTCATGTGTCTGTTGGCTATGTGAATGTCTTCTTTTGAGAAGTGTCTGTTCATATCCTTTGCCCACTTTTTGATGGGGTTGTTTGTCTTTTTCTTGTAAATTTGTTTGAGTTCTTTGTAGGTTCTGGATATTAGCCCTTTGTCAGATGAGTAGATTGCAAAAATGTTCTCCCATTCTGTAGGTTGCCTGTTCACTCTGGTGGTAGTTTCTTTTGCTGTGCAGAAGCTCTTTAGTTTAATGAGATCCCATTTGTCAATTTTTTCTTTTGTTGCCGTTGCTTTTGGTGTTTTAGACATGAAGTCCTTGCCCATGCCTATGTCCTGAATGGTATTACCTAGGTTTTCTTCTAGTGTTTTTATGGTTTTAGGTCTAACATTTAAGTCTCTAATCCATCTTGAATTAACTTTTGTATAAGGAGTAAGGAAAGGATCCAGTTTCAGCTTTCTACTTATGACTAACCAGTTTTCCCAGAACCATTTATTAAATAGGGAATCCTTTCCCCATTTCTTGTTTTTGTCAAGTTTGTCAACGATCAGATGGCTGTAGATGTGTGCTATTATTTCTGAGGGCTCTGTTCTGTTCCGTTGGTCTATATCTCTGTTTTGGTACCAGTACCATGCTGTTTTGGTTACTGTAGCCTTGTAGTATAGTCTGAAGTCAGGTAGCGTGATGCTTCCAGCTTTGTTCTATTGGCTTAGGATTGTCTTGGCAATGAGGGTTCTTTTTTGGTTCCATATGAACTTTAAAGCAGTTTTTTTTTTTTTTTTTTTTTTTTCCAATTCTGTGAAGAAAGTCATTGGTAGCTTAATGGGGATGGCATTGAATCTATAAATAACCTTGGGCAGTATGGCCATTTTCACGATATTGATTCTTCCTATCCATGAGCATGGTATGCTCTTCCATTTGTTTGTGCCCTCTTTTATTTCACTGAGCAGTGGTTTGTAGTTCTCCTTGAAGAGGTCCTTTACATCACTTATAGGTTGGATTCCTAGGTATTAACTAAATAAAATGGGTAGTATTATATATCAAAATGTTTATGACTTTTTTAAAAATAGACTTTTTTAGAACAATTTTAGGTTCACAGCAAAATTGAGCAGAAAGTACCAAGACTTCCTATATACTCCCACCACCTTCACATGCACAGCTTTCTTTACTGTCAGTATACTGCACCAGAATGGTACATTTGTTATGATAAATGAACCTACAGTGACACATCTTTCTCATCCAAAGTCTCTGGTTTACATGAGGGTTTACTTTAGATGTTGAATATTCTATGGATCTTGACAAATATATGATGACGTGTATCCATCATTATAGTATCAAGCAGAATAATTTCACTGCTCTAAAAACCTTTTGTACTCTGTCTATTTATTCTTCCCTCCCCCTTACCTTCTGGAAGCTGCTTATCTTTTTACTGTCTCCATGGCTTTGCCTTTTCTAGAGTGTCATGTCATTGAAATCACATAGTATGTAGACTTGTCATATTGACTTCTTTCACCTTGTAATATGCACTTGAGTTTCCTCCATATCTTTTCATGGTTTGGTAGTAGATTTCTTTAAGCTTTGAATAATATTCCATTGTACCACAATTTTTTAATCTGTTCACCCACTGAAGGACATCTTTGTTTCCAAATTCCGGCAATTATGAATAAAACAGTTATAAATACGTACATGCAGGCTTTTGAGTAGACATAAGTTGTTAATTTATTTGGATAAAGACCAAGGAGTGCATTTGCAGGATAGTAGGGTCAGAGTATGTTCAGTAGTTGTAAGCAATGGCTATATTGTCTTTCAAAGTGGTTGTACCATTTTGCCTTCATTCACTTGTGATGAATGAAAGTTTCTGTTGCTCTATATCCTTGCACACCTTTAGTGTTGTCACTGTTCCAGATTTTCATCACTCTGATAGGTGTACAGTTGTATCTCATTATTGTTTTAATTTGCATTTTCCTAATGATGTATTATTTTGAGTATCTTTTCAAATGTTCGTTTGCCATGAAATTGCTTTTAATAGATAAATGTCGCAAATAACCTAAATAGGACAAAATAGGGCACTAGGTGCTAATATGATATTTCTGTATAGTAGAATGCCTTGCAGATTTGGAAGTCATTATAATGCACTGACATGAACACTTCTCTGTGATTACATGTTGAGTGAAAGTGAAGGAGTGCAAGAGTGGGCATAGCATGTAATATTGTTTAAGTGAAAAGAAAGTAAAAGTGTATTCTCTGTATAACAAAAACATTTCTGGAAGAATTCACAAGAAAACTATTGTCATTGTTTGTCTCTAAGTATGGGGGAAAAGTGGCTAGGAAGAATGACTGAGAAAATATCATAACTTTTAGTGTGTCCTTTTTTGATTGACTACCTTTTCAAAAGTTACAATAGTTTGGTGCTGACTCATCTACCTTCCACTCTAGATTCCACTGGAATAAGCAGCATACATTTTGAAATCAAGTTCCAGAGTAGTGTTATTAGTTAAGGACAAGTGATCTTTAGCAGAAGAATGTAACAGAACTGACTGGCACACATGTGGATTTAACTTTGACAGTGGCATCATACTCTGTTCTGATCTGCTGTGTAATGAAAATTCTCTGTGGGCTTCTGTGAATGGCAAAACATTATTCTTGTCTATTTTTGGATTGTTGTGTTTTCTTTCTCTATTGTTGTATCAGTGAATACAGAATAAAATGATGAATTTAATCATTGTGGAAAACCAATCTGGATTATTAGAACCGAAAATATCCTATAATGGTATAGTGATTTTGTTAGAATTATACGATGGGTTCTATATGAAACATTTCTAAACACAGTCTTTTTTTTTTTTTTTTCTTTCTGGCACTAGCCCTATGGAATACTTCTGCTTATTTCTGATGAAAATAATATGACAAGCTGTTCATTGTTTATGTGCCAGAAAATTAATAAAATATTTTGCATTTTTCTTCTTATGCGCCTCCTGTATTTTTCCTTGATTCCTCCCAGTGACAGTTTTTTTTTTTTTTTTTTTTGTGGTTGTTGTTTTTTTGAGACGGAGTCTCACTCTGTTGCCCAGGCTGGAGTGCAGTGGTGAGATCTCAGCTCACTGCAAGTTCTGCCTCCTGGGTTCATGCCATTCTCCTGCCTCAGCCTCATGAGTAGCTGGGACTACAGGCGCCCACCACCTTGCCCAGCTAATTTTTTGTATTTTTAGTAGAGACTGGTTTCACCATGTTAGCCAGGATGGTCTCTATCTCCTGACCTCAAGAGCTGACAGTTTTAAGCCTTTTGCTATATGCCTACTCTTCTTGTTTCCTTTCAGTCCTGTCTATAAAGAAGAATAAACAATGCTCCTTTTTGTCCAGGAGGGCTCTTCTTTAGATGTATGTATGTATGTATGTATGTATGTATGTATGTATTTGTTTATTTAGAGACAGAGTCTTGCTCTGTTGCCCAGGTTGGGGTGCAGTAGCACGACTTCAGCTCACTGCAGCCTCCACCCCCCCAGGTTCAAGCAATACCTGCCTCAGCCTCCTGAGTAGCTGGGATTATAGGCATGCATCACCACACCCGACTACATTTTTGTTTTTTTTTCTTGTTAAGTAGAGATGGGGTTTTACCATGTTGGCCAGGCTGGTCTCAAACTCCTTTCCTCAAGTGATTCACCCACCTCGGCTTCCCAAAGTGCTGGGATTACAGGTGTGAGCTACCACCCCAGCCCCTTCTTTAGATATTGATCCTGTGACCTCCTAATCCTTGTGGGACCTTGGTCACTTTTCTTGCTTGGTCTTCCATTTCTTTCTCCAGACTAATTTTTCTTTCTCGATGTAACTATATTTAGTCCAATAACCTGAAAAGCATTTCTTTGATTTTATTACGTTTTTCCTGTCTTTCTTCTTCACTTCATTAAATCACCTTATATAAGTACCTAGATGCCTTACGTCTCACTAATTCCTTCACCATTTGCAACCTAACATCCAGTCACTTCCCTTGATAGAAATGGCTGTTTTGATGGTCACCAGGAATAATTTCTCAGTTTATGCTCTTCTGTGTTTTGAGTCCTACTCTGCCATTCAGTATCTGCATGAGTGCAAATAAGTTACTAAACCTCTCTACATTACTGTTTTCTGATCAGTAAAATAAGATAATAATAACTGGTAGAATGTACAGTGTCTAGAGCACAGTACAAGCTTAATGAATGACACTTTTCACTACAAGTACTGCATGTCGGCTTCTTTCTTTGCCACACTTTACACTGGTGCATGTCCTCCCTTTTAATATTTTCTTATGAATTCTCGTATTGGATTGTTATCTTTAGCCACATGACATTTAGACTCCTCTTTGTATTTCACTTTCCCTTGCCTGTTTTCTCTGCCTATCCCTTATATTTAATTTAAAAATATACTTGTTGAGCACATAATATGTGTCCAGCATTGCAGATATTTTTCTCTTAATTAGTTTTGCTCCTTCCCATCTTTCTGCAAGATCTTCATAGCAATCTCTTCTGTCCCCAGTTTTAACTGTCACCTCTAGGACTCCAACATTTCTGCCGCTGACATTTACTCCCTACTTCCAATCCATTTTTTTTCCCAATGCAGTGCTGAACACTCTACTTTTTCTTCAAAGTCAGAGATGAGTAAGAATTTCTCATTTCTGTTAGAATATTTCATCCCCTGTACACTCAGATTTAAAGCAGAAAGAACCCTTTGACATTTTGACACTTCTAACTTGAAATCATTTTCCAAGTCCTACTCCTACTGAGGTTACTTCTGCAGTATCTCCAATGTCACCCGTTCCATTCTCTACTCACATCTCATAATCTAAGGTCTTTCATTATCTCTCTCTCAGATCTTTGCGTGGCCGACTGTGTTTTTCCCTGACAGTCATTAGCTTCAATCCACACTACCCGCAGTTTTGGCTTTCTCTTACCTCTCAGTATGTGACCTAAGCACATACTTTAAAAAAATCTTTTAGTCATTCAAGTTTGCTGAATCTTATAGACAGTCTCCATTGCTAATTCAAAAAGTGTCTCAATTTTCTTAACCATAATCAGATTAAGAAACACTTCTTGAATTAGGGGCCCCAAACTGCTTCATTATTGCTTTTTGAACAGATTTCACTCTTGTCTGCTTTTATACCTTTAGATAAGACTTTCATCTTTTGTGTGAATTCGATTAAACAAATAAGGTTGAATATTCAGCATATAAAACCGCATATGTTCAAAATTACCCCCGAAAATCACCCATTAAACTTATTATACATGGTTCTGTGTATATAGCTCTGAGGATAATTTGTACCTATAACTATATTATAAACAAGGTAATGTTTAGCATAAAATAAAAAGCAAATGTAAAAACTAGAATTTTATAATGAATTCACTTAGAGGTGGAACAAAGATCAGCATAAGAAAGGACTGATTCTTTTCTAATATCTATGCCCTAACACATTCCTATTGAGTAACAGGAGTAATCACTGTGCTATTACATTTTTATTTCTTTCACCTGTTCTGTTTACTTGCTTTTGATTTTGCGTGGGGTAGATGTTCGAATGTTAAGACTGTACGCATAAGGCAGCGCAGCTGTCTATATTAAATGCTTTTAACTTTATGTAAAATTTTCTACCATCCTTCCAAACACTGTTCAGAAGAATAGCTTAGTAAAGCTTGTTTCTCATCCTTCCAGTCATACATATGTTCCGCCTCCTTGAAAATCCGTAGCATTCTCTGATGGTTATATGGCTTTCATCTTATTCTATTTTATATGTCCAATATTAGAACATTTGTCATTACTGGAGTTATTGCTCCACAAGATCAGAAATTTGTCTTCCCCATCTTTCTACACTCTTCAGTAGCAAATCAAGCATATAATACTCAAAAAATATTTGCCAAATTGAATTGAAACCAAACACTGTTAGAGAAATAAATATGTAGGTAACACGAAAAGTTAGTAGTATAAACATTTTTTAAAAGTTTATAGACCAGTGTTCAATGAGGCATTATAATAATATAATTTCAAGTAAATCAATTTAGACTTTCTCAAAGATTCACTTCATGTTAATATTAGTATTCTTAATGTAAACTGCCAGTCATATCCCAGAACAGAAATTATCCCATTGTAGCATGTGCTGTCTTTTTATTAAACTAAAAACAAGTTAGTTTACAAAAAGATAGATCTATTTCAGAACGTGGTCAAGAGTTTAACACAAAAAAGAGAAACTCTAGAAGAGATTGTATCAATTTATTTTGGAAAACCAGCTTGTTTTCTACAATCATAAAAACTTAAATTTTTCTATATCTGTTGACTTTGTAGTTGTGTTTAACCAAATTTTTGGGTTTGGGGGATTATTTTTTAAAAATATTGTTGTTGTTGTTGTTGTTGTTACTTATCCATTCTTATTTTCTTTTCTCAAAAGACAAAACCACAGTTACCAAAATAGAGTCTTTGACATGTAGTTATCAAGTTGAAAACATCGTTATAAATAAATGAGAAAATATTTTGTAGAGCTCAACTTCATACTAATTATCTAATATGGTTTTCAGCATCTTCCAAAAATGAATTAGTAAACACGATGATTGACTTGGTTACTTGAATTACTCATGCACGTTTAAAAAACTTTAGAGATTTTTGGATATTCTATCTATTGGATATGTATTTCTATAATATGTTTTACTATTATTAATAACTAGTTATTTCTTATATATAAGGAAAGGAGCTTAAGCAAATAAATCTGTGATGTTGGTTCATTCAAGATTTTATTTCCAATGACTTGATTAGGTACTTCATTAGGTAAGGATTTATCTTGATATGAATCAGGTAAAAATTAATATGTTTAAAGTATTTTCACTGAGGCCATTTGCTTTTGGGTTTTACCTAATTCATGTTCATGAGTTAGAAATTCATTAAACTTACATACCTGGTTCACCTTCTTGTCTACTTTTTGGTAAGAACTAAAACCAAACATAAACAGAGAGAAGCAATTAAGCTTCAAACAGCCCCTGAAAAATCAATAGGAAGAGGGAGGCTGTTTAAGCTTGTACAATTCATTTAAACAATGTATTCATATTTATTCATATCTCTGGTGACATTATTTGTTTTAAAGTTTTACAGTCATCTGAATATTATTTTTGTTTACCTTTTGCAAGCATCATTTATATCAGGGATGGCAAATAGCTTTACTGCTATTCTTACTCTAAAAGATTGATAGTGATTTATAGATGTATCTGTTGAAACAATTCTAAGGTCATTTTGGAGTCAGTGGTTGGGAATGCCATCATGGATTGGTGATGTGTTGGGGGGAAAACAACAACAACAAAACCAAAGGAAGTTGCATTTTGATAAACCAAACTAAAAATGGGAATTTGTATATTCTTGAATTCAGACTCTTGCAAATGACTTCATACAATTTAATGCTTAAGTATAGAATGTCATATTTTCGACTGATGAATTATGCATTGATCTTTTCTTTCTAACTATGTTATAAGCCCCTTGGTGACAGGAATCAGGCTTTATGCTTTCTTATATTTCTGAAAGCCCTTAGGAAAGGGTAAGGCACAGAGTAACTTCAACATATAATTTTTACCAGAAGGCTGTTGAATCAGGCTTAATTGCATATGTGTGTATATAATCATTTTTTTTAAAGGAGCCAATATGTTTTGGAAAAGTTACACAAGTATATGGTAGAAGAAAAATAAAGCAGCATAAGAGTATTCCATGAAAAGTTCATCTCCCTCCTACAATGGGTTTCCAGTAACTAATTGCTTTCCAGAGGCAACCAATTTAAACTATTTCTTGTGTAGCCCTCCAGAAAGAATTCAAATACAGACAAGTCTATCCATGTACTTAAAGTGATAAATGTATGGAAATATAGTCATAGATATTGATAAATAGTAACTCCCTTTCAACACATCAGAAAGCCTATATACACTAAGTTCTATGTCTTTTAAAATCAATTAACTTTGAAAATTAGTTTTCATTCACTTATGTAGATTGACACATTCTTCTTCATTCAAGCATATACCTTTTATGTATGGGTGCATTGTAATTGATGTCACCAGGCTTGCAGTAATTATTTAAATTGTTACTTTCCTTTCCCTAATATATACAAAATAGCAGTAGCTATCCTAGCATCTTTATGCATTTGTGCAAATATATTTATGAAAACATTTTCTAAAATTAGAATTACTGTGGTGATGAGTTGACAGATGTTTCATTTGTTGGATTTCTTGACATTGCCCTGGAGAGAGATTATAACAATTTTCAACATTTGTGCTGCTTTTTACATCCTTGTCAGATCTAGTTTTGCATTATCCAACTTTTTGATATTGATCTAATAGAATAGGAAGGATGTCTACTGGTTATTTTAGTTTACCTTTTTTAATTGAAAGAGATATTGAATATCTTATGTTTGTGAACCATTACTATTTCTTTATGAATCTTGCAGTTGGATTGATTGTTATCTTATTGATTTAAAAGAACTCTCGTATGTTTAAAAAATATGCTTTTTGTCATATAATGAAATATTTTTAAAAATAGGATGAAATATTTTTTTTCTGGCTTATTGACTGTCCACTGACTTTGTCTATGGAGTTTATTGTTGCAGTATGGAATAAAATATGTTTATAAAATTCAGCTTAATGTTTGTATTTTTATCCTTATTTTAAAATGATTACCTCTTTGATATATCTAGAATATATTATAGCATAAGAAGCCAAGTAGAGATTCAGCTTTATTGTTTATCCTCCAGATTGGCTAATGAGGTGATATTGCATCATTAATTTTGTTCTCTGCTATTTAAATTGCCAACTTTTTCATATATAAAACCCATATGCATAGATAGACCTATTTCTAATGTCTCTGTGCTCTTTAATTATTAATATCTTTATTGATATTCATTTGCAAAAAGTATTTTAACTACTATTACCTTAAACTATTTCTAAATAGTTGGAATATATACAGTTTCTACTCGTTAAGATTCCTCTTTTTTTTTTTGGTAAGATTCTGAATGATTTTTCCAGTTTTATTTTTTAATTTAAGCTTGGAGGGTTTCATTAATATGGCTACTATTTTGAAAGAATTGTTTAAATTAAGAGAAAATTAGTATCTTTACTAATCCAAGACCAAATAATATCTTTATTCAAGGCTTTTTATCAGATTCTTTGTAGAATTTTGGATTTGTATAAATGTTATACAATTCTTGTACATTTTAACTCAAAATACATTTTTTATGATAAAATTTTAATTGACCTTTTCTTCTAATGTATGCTCTCTCTATGTATGAAATATATTTTTCTGTTATTTTTGAAACTAGCTACCAATTTTTTGAATTCTTAGTTTATTTAATTTTAATTGATTTTATAATTATATGGTTATACTAACATGTAATGACACTCTTTTCTAATGTTATACCTCATTTCTAATATTATACCTCATTTCTTTCTATTACCTAATTGTGCTAGGTAGTATTTACAGAACAACATTATTGGTTTTATTTATGATGTTAATACAAAAGTTTATAATGTTCCTCCATTTATATCAAATCTAGTGAAGTATCTGTCAATTTTTATTTTAAGAGTATTTTTTATCAATGTTGAATATCTTCAAATGTATTTTAGTTATGGAACTGATATTTTTTTTTATTTGACATAGTAGTGTGAATAATTATTAATATATTTTTATAAATATTTTTGCATATATATTTTAATTATTTTAAAATTTGTTTGCCTGTAAGACTTAAGAAGACATTTAAATACATAATGGCTTTTGGATATATACAATGTAATATTTTCCATTTCCCCTGTATTTGCCCCACTTATTTTTATAAGATGCCAGTATGTAGTCAGTCAATAACTAGTATTATCTTTAGGTATATTTAAAAAATTTATATTGCACCTGAACATTGCATAATCTAGAAAAGATAATTAAGAAGTCAATAAAAGACAACTTCAAAAGGAGGAATAATTTGCAGTGAAACATTTACATAGACAACAATGCCCGGCACGGTGGCTCATGCCTATAACCCCGGTACTTTGGGAGGTCGAAGTGGTGGATCACCTGAGATCAGGAGTTTGAGACCAGCCTGACCGACATGGTAAAACCCCATCTCTACTAAAAATACAAAATTAGCCAGGCATGGTGGCACATGCCTGTAATCTCAGCTACTTGGGAGGCTGAGGCAGGAGAATTGCTGGAACCCAGGAGGCAGAGGTTGCAGTGAATGGAGATCGCACCATTGCACTCTAGCCTGGGCAACAAGAGCAAAACTCCATCACAAAACAAAACAAAAAAACAGTAACCATGAGCATTGATCTCTTTGTATTTCACACTGTTACTGTTGAATCATGCTGGTTAAACAATAATTATTTTCTTTTTTTCTTCTAAAAACAATAAAAAATGCTATAAATTCTGTCTATATATATATAATATATATATATAATATATATATTTTTTAAATAGAGCAGAGCAATGACTTGAAACTAAAGAAAATATCAAAGCTCAAACACTGAGAGCACTTTGAGACCAGGAGAAGAAATATTCAGATGCCATCATGAAAATAAACTGTCAAATAATAAGCAAATAGATTTTGTTTTCTTTTGCTGAAGACAAGTAATTCTGCTGGTGACTGAAGACAATAATGGTCGCTCATTATCACAATGACCTAATCACAAAAATCAAACAGATGCTATTTCTGTTTTCTTAAGGGAGATGCATCAACAAAGCATGGGTGTGTGATGGAGACATTGATTGTGAAGATCAGTCAGATGAAGATGACTGTGACAGTTTCTTGTGTGGACCACCCAAATATCCTTGTGCTAATGATACCTCAGTCTGCCTGCAGCCAGAGAAACTCTGCAATGGGAAAAAGGATTGTCCTGATGGCTCTGATGAAGGCGATCTCTGTGGTACTGCATGTTTAATTGCACTGGCTTCTCCATGAAAACTACAAATTTTTAGTTCACTTGCTGTTACTTAATATAGTAGTATTCATTCCTTTCATTCCCTTTAAATGTAGCTTTTAGCACTGAACCTTATCTACATTTTTCAGACATTCTAAAGCTGCAGTAAAACTCTTAAATGTGATCAGAAATTTCTGAAAATAAGACAGGAAAAGCTAGCCTATATTGAAGTCACGTAACTGAAGAGCTGTATTCATCATTTAGATATCTGGATGGCCAATGATGTTGCCCTAGTTGAACTGATTATTTGTTAAGTGAGTCACTCAGAACAAGGAAAACTTGTTATTCCTCATCTGTGGGATAGAGCTCACCACCACCCTACATATTTTGATAAGCCTTCTAATCATTACAATAGAAACTGATTTTTAGGAAGGGGAAGAGACTGGGTAATAAAACCAATTGAATATTACCCAATTTAATATAACTTTCCTGCAAGTTTTTAGTCTTCATACAACAGCTTTCTTTAGTATGCCTTTGAGCTTTGAAATCACGTTGACTAGCAATCTTTCTTACCAACTAGCACATACAAAAGAAAATTACATTTCCTTCTCTTTCGGGAGATCAGAGATTTAGTAAAGGAATTTTTTTAAAGTGTTTTCTAGATAATACTGAAGGTGACATCAATAGATAATGAAGAACAGTTTACAGAATGATAAGAACAATAATGAGATGACTTGAGGCTGTGAGGAAATGACTTTAGGAAATAATGAAGCTGACTGATTGAAAGTAGGAAAGACAACTACATTGAAGCCTAAAGTTATATTTTGACCTAAAATTAGCATTAATAGCATACTGAATGATATAAAAAAGGATGATTTTTTAACATATGTGGGAAAATGTCTTTTTTTAAGTCATGATTTTATGAAACAACCTTGAAACAGTGAATGCAACAGTCTTCATTCGATTAGGCTAAAATTATACAAAAAAATTCAGCCAAGAAAAAAAAAAAAAAAACTAAAATTGAGCAACAAAATTTATAAATAAAAGATGACAAACTTCATTTTTCTGTATTCATTTCTTTCTTGCCCAGATCATTCTTTGTAGTGGTTGGTAAGAGGTTTGCTCATGAAGGTTGCAAATACAATTCTAAAAGAAATTATCAATACTCTTAAAATAAAATAGAATGTAATTATGGAAAAACTAGACTTCAACAAGCTTAAATTCTTTTCTTCAATTAAGTCATTTGAGTAGGTGACTTAATTTCTTAAAATCTTGATTTTCTTATAATTAAAATAGAGACCATGGTTATCTATCAGGTAATCATGGTAATAATGCCTGATGCCCTACAGTTATTGAAAGAAAAATATTAGTACTTGTCTACCTTTTCCCCATCCTTCAAGTTAAAGAAATAAAAGGCAAAACACAGAAAGTACACCCATTGAGAAAAATGAAGACAATGATAAGAAAACCCAACATTATTTTCCTATTCTTCACTTTCCAAATTAGGAAAGTAAAAGAGTAATGAGGGAATTTCCTCTTAATTCATTTCTTTGTCTACTTCAGAATTGAAAACCACTTCTTATCTAGCCATATGGTCATTACTTTGCTTTGCCCAAACATTTCAAAAGATTATAGTGACTGAAATAGATTATAAGGAAGAATCTGGTGTGGAAGTACCAGAGGAGGTAAAAAGACAATTTTATCATGATTGCAGCATTGTGTCATATTGAACTACACACCCCACTCTTTCAGAGGTGAAGTCATGAAGAGTTAGAACAATGAAAACAGAAAGCAAATACTGGCCAAAAGATTAAACTGCCTTTTCCATGATTATATGCAATGTATATAAGGAAAAGGAGAACCCAAGAATGTAAATCTTCTACTTCTAGTGAACAGATTATTTTTTTTAGGGAAATTTTTAAATACTTTCAAAAGAAAAAAGGATTTGCACTTAAGAAACAAACGAAAATAGACTTTAATTACTCTAAAATGGAGTTATATTGATCCTTGTTATAATAATATGTCAAAGATAAAGCCAGATGCTAACTAGTAAAACAGTAAGTAAAGATTTTATTCATTAGTAACTCTTGTGATAGAGAGTCCACTGTGAACTGAGCTTAACTTCATGAAACTAAAGACTGGAAACTTTTTGAAGGTTGGGGTGTGCTAAGAAAAAGGCACTACGGGGGTTAAGGGGGCTGCGCAACAAGATTACGCCACCTGGGTTTGATAATTAGTGCTTAACTGGAGGGGAAAACAGACTTCTCTCATCTTTGTGACAAGAGGCAGTGGCAGCAAGTCAGAGTGAGACACCCACTGGGCTGGGAGGGAGAATGAGAGTCAGCGTTACCTTCTCAGGTGTTTGCACTTCAAAAAGAAAGCTCTGGGCTCCTTAGAAGGCAGTTCTGGGTAGTAGAAGATTTACATCTCAAAAAGGCACAGAAAGGATTTATAATTGCAAGCTTTCTAAAGCAACTGCTCTAAGAGGAGGTTCAGGACATATTGGCCTATTACAATGAGCTTTCTCAGGCAGACAATTTAATGTGGGGGCTGGGGGTCATTCGAGGGACATACATTTAAACTGTTGGACAATATGCTAGTGATTGTTCAAGTCTCTTAGTATGTATTTTGGCCCAGGGGCATGGGGTGGGGGTGGGGTGCGGTGGAGGTGAGGGCAGCAGGATGAAATCCTTTGTGCTGAGAGTCTGCAGTTTTTATTGGCCAAGGCTGAGGTCTAGCCAAGAAGAGGACTCAGAGGATCCTGACTAGTGTTTGGTCAAGGAGTCTTTGTCAGGTAATAAAAAAATGTAAAAGAAATTGCAGGATTTATGACAGGTTTAGGGCTAAGTAAGAATTAACAGGTTCTGATTATGCAAATATTGGTGTTAAATTTATATATTCAATTTCAGATTTCAATGTGAATTTCATTTAACCTAAAATCTGTGACTTCATTCCACAGATAGTAATAGAAAGAGACACTTTGGTACTGAGAAAACAGTGACATTTGAAATAAGCTAAAAGCATTGTAACAATTTTTTTTTTTTTTTTTTTTTTTTTTACCTCCTGGGCACAATGACATTTCTTTACAGTTATTTTCTGGGAAAAGAATGCCAATTGAACTAAAATGGGGCAAATACGTTGAAATGACTGCTGTTTTGAAATGCTTATGATTATGGGTGAGAAACATATTTGGAGGAACCAAGAGCTGAACCTGTTTTTTTCTTCAAAATAATATGAAACTTGAATTGTTAGAGAAAATAGTTAATTCAATCATTTTCCTTTTCTTATTACTGTAGCTTCATTGATGGTGACAAATTATATGAAGAAGAGTTGACTCATACAGAGCTTTTAAAATGTAGATATGTTTTTAAAAGCCTTACGTTTCAGGCCAATTTTTGTACTGGATACATTTTCATAGACAATCAGAAATATTTGCATTATATAAATAAATATTACTGCAATTTACCAATTATTAGACAATAGTCTTTTTAGCACATCTCAAAACATACACAATTAAATAGGGTTTGAAATCCACTTAAAAATATTTTTAAAGCCAAGAAAGGCAAAGCTTCTTTCAGGCTTATTACTATGTACCTAATGGTACACAGTGGTAGGTAATGGTGTGGTTTCAAAGACAGTTATCTGCCATTTTCTTCAAGGTTATAAGAGTGTCATATTGAAATTTTCTCAAATAGACAATTCTGACTAAAATTTAGGATAATGTGTGCTTTTATACAATTTTTCTACTTTAAAAAATTCATCAAATATTTTTAACTCGTTACTCAATGTTAGGTATACACTGGTAAACAGAAGAGATATTCTCTGTACCCTCATGGAGCTTACAATCTGGTGATGAAGTAGAATAATAAATAAATATATTTAAAGGACAGCTGTATATTTAAATGCTGTTTAAAAAGCTAATCTTTTTTACAAACTAATCATATTATCTATATAATCAATTGTATTTTCTGTGTAATCAATACTGTTGCTCATTATTTCAGCCAAAATACCAGGACAACTTTTTTTTCTTTTTAGTGTTTTGCTTATGATGTTTCCATGGCATCATTGAATGAATCCTACTAACCAATATACGGGGCACAACATACAATTCACTTAACTTAAAAATAAATGCCCACAGCCAGTAAAGGATAAAAAGTAATCTGTTCTACATTATAACTCCAAAACAGACTGTACAAGTGTTGCAAAAGATACATAGACATTATGTATGTATATTCATATATGTGTATATGGATATACTTATTAATTTATTGACATCAAGATATGTCTAATATTCAGATCATCATGGTATGTACATCTTTTTTGGAAAACCTCTACAAATGATTTTGCACAGCTGCTAAAAGGCTTAGCATAATCTTTCCAGTCATGATAGAAACACTGAGCTCACGTTACATCTGTGGGATAAAGCAAACTATACTCCCAAGTTTTATAGAAATGAAAATCTTCCCTTTACAATTTCTATCATATAGAATTAAATTTGGCCTTTGGATGAATTCTATCATCATTTCTATACCAATCCCTGAAGAAAAAATAAGCCAAAGTGGGCTTTCTTATCTTCATTTGTAGTATCCTGGCTAATTGTAGGCTTAGAGAATTGAGTTCAATGATTAGTATTTAACTGAGGAAAGCAATTGATAAGACCTATAATCTGTCCCTCTAGATGAATGTTCGCTGAACAATGGGGGCTGTAGCAACCACTGTTCTGTTGTTCCTGGAAGAGGAATTGTCTGTTCCTGCCCTGAAGGACTTCAACTCAACAAAGACAATAAAACATGTGAAATTGTGGATTACTGTAGCAACCATCTAAAGTGCAGCCAAGTGTGTGAGCAGCACAAGCACACAGTTAAGTGCTCATGTTATGAAGGTTGGAAGCTGGATGTAGATGGTGAAAGTTGTACAAGTGTTGGTAAGTAACTATTTTGTGTGTGTTGCTATATTTAAGAATACATCTTGGAAAAACCAAACCCCAAAACTGCTTCAGAAAATTAATAAAAGGATTCATCCCATTTTAGATAAAGCATTTAACTATAATATGTTATTTTAGACCTACTATAAAATTTCTGGAGAGAAAATATAATAATCCTTACTTTTGCAATCCATTGAACTGTTACCATCAGATTATTTTTTTCCTGAAACATTGATTTTATTATCGTATCCCAGATGGGCTTGTTTTTGTATATGCAAAAGCATTTGCTTTGTTTCTCTGTGTATGCTTTTTTAGGGAGTCCTACCCCACATTCCCTGTTGTTATTTCTACTGCCCTTGAAAACAATTTCTTGCTCTGGTTGTGTTTATCTTCTAACAGCTTATTTAAAACATTCTGCAGATTCTCTAGGTGGTTTTTCACAGTGGGAAAGGTGAACAAAGGCTTTAGATTAGGATATTCAAACTCTAATTGTATAACTTATATTCATTCTGTATGTGACCCTAGGCAGGTTACATAATACTTTTGAGCCTCAATTTTCTCGTTTTTCAAGTAACATTGCCCATTTATAACCATTTCCTGCTTATAGCATGTTGTAAGAATACCATGAAAGACTTGTTACTGTGCTGCACACCCATAGGGTGTTTAAAGAAGTATCACTTTTCATCCACTTTTCTAGATTCTTAGTCTGAGTCCACAGGAAACTTAGAAGTCCATGGATAAAATTGAAGAGATTCAGGAACTTTATTTGGGAAAATATTATAGCATTATTTTAACTTCTAACTGAAAGTTAGTATTTCTTTCCATTGTGAATGTATGCCACAGACCACCGAAGTCATTAGCAGCAACTATGAATTTGCTGATAGAAGTAATAGACATATTCATATCCCATTGTAGTTGCTGCACATATCTCAAAATATCACTTATGTTCAGGCTTTGCAACCCACTACTAATTCAATAGTGGGCCTCCTTGTACCCACTGCTGGGTCTTATTTTTGAAGACACTAATAAAATCCTCTCTGTGGGGGAATATCTCCTCAACTTCTGAGATAAAAAGAAATTAGAATAAGAATTAAAATACTCTATCAAATGAAGTTTGAATTTCATGACATCAAAATAAATATATAAGTAAATAAATACATTTATTATTATATTCAAACATTACTTAATTTCAATAACTGCATTTCAATGTTTTCTCATCTATACTTTTAAAAAAGCTTTATTCTTACTGTTTTTGCACTTCTAAAAACTTTCTAGTATTTGCTGGCACAACAGGGTGACTATAGTAAAAAATAATTGTACATTTTAAAATAACTAAGAGTATAATTGGATTGTTTGTAACACAAGGATAAATGCTTGAGGTGATGGGTACCCTATTTACCCTGTGTGATTATCATGCATTGCATGCCTGAATCAAAATATTTCATGTAACTTGTCATAGGTAGTGACTAACTGGGGCCATTGGCACAGGGGGTAAAGGAATTTAAGAAGACAGTTGTAGGTAAAGAAAGGCAGATTTATTAGAGAAAGCATGAAAATACATTGCAAGGTTGCAACAGGCAGCACATCAGAGACAGGGCTGTCTGCAAAGAGGCAGGGACTGGAAGGACATTTTATATGGTGGTGCTGGAGGGAGCTACTTGTGGAATGAGGTCATTGTGGCCACAGGACAAGGAGGTCATTGTTTACGATGAGATTAGCCACCTATCCGAAAGATTGTTCATTGTTCTTCCCCACTTGGAGGCCTCCCCAACGTGGAGCCCCTTCCATATTGTTGCTTTCTTATCTATCAGGCCTCCACCTAACCTAGAAATATACTACTATAACACCTACTATGTACTCACAAAAATAAAAATTAAAAAAAAATATTAAAAAACACAACTTTCTGTAGAGTCCACATGCTTCATCAGACTGATAAGAACCCATACATTATGAACCTCTGTTCATTTTGTTTCTTCCACTTAGACTGTACTTTCCTCCCTTCATCTCCAGAAATCCTGGATTTTCTTTGAGACGTAGTCACTCAAGTCTTTTTTCATAAATCAAGTCTTCTTCCAGATATCCTTACTTTCCATTTATTTTTTTCTTTCTATGTCTAGAATATATTGTTCTTGAATATGTGTGATCACATTTTTAATCGGCTGTTTTATATTCCTAGATATCTTCTTCCTTCTTATCTTTACGATAAAATAATACAAACCTTGAAGTTAGAATTCAGGTCATAGACTTTTCTCTTGTGTTTTAAATAATATCCAGTCCACTTCTGGGAAAATAATATACAGTTAATAAATAACTATATTATTTCAGATATTATTAGATTAATCTTTTACTTTAAATTTTGTTTTGTTTTGTGATTATTTCTGTAGTAGTTTTCTTATGACCATTAAAATTTGAGTCCCAGAGCATAAGTTTAGCAGACGTTTATTCTACACTTTCTTCTTCAGTATTCTCACACAAAGTAATCGGCTTGAGAGGCTGAAAAACAGCAATTTGTTGTGAAGGTAATAGTCATCTCGTTCGTCTGTGTGTTTCAGATGAAAAAGCAATAGATCAAATTCGGACCTCAGACACATTTGTGATCATATTTCACATGAGAATTGGCTCCAGATGTTTGTTTTGGATACAGATAACAAAATGATTTAGTGTCTTAGAGTGCTTATATACCATATGAAATAAATAACAACTTACGTTTAATGTTAGAGTAATTCAACATTCAAATACAGGTGACCAGAGACAGAGATAACTCACCTAATAGAATTGACCCCTCTGCTCTCAGCTCAGAATAGATCTGTAGGGGCAGAAAGGAGGTGTTCACTTTCCTCCCCAACGTAAGGGTCATAGATGACTCCCCTATGACAAAGACCAGTTAACAAGAGAAAATCATAGCAAATTTTTTGATCATAGTTTTTTGTTTTGTTTTATTGTTTTAAAATATTATAGCAATGATTTATTGATAGATAATTTGATTAGTAGAGTTATAAATACAAAAAGGAGGAAAGATTACCAGAAAGAAGACATTATTTCCAACAAATCCTCAAGAAAATATTGATTATTAAAATGGCTTTTATCTTATAAGTGTTGCATATACAGTTTTAGCTCCTCAGAGCCCTCTATCAATAAGTTGCCTGAAATAGTAAAGAATTTGCCACTGCAGCCTTGGGGAACATTTTTAGTGTTGTGTTGGTGCTTCTCTGACAAAACATGCTTTTAATCAAGACAAACAGTCCCATATTTATGTAAATCCTAAATTCCAAGTATAAGCACTGCAATTGAACTGACGGACTGGAATAAAATAATAAATCCTTAGATTAACTATACGATCTTCTCACAAATTATTTGAATTTCATAAAACTATGAAGTGTTAACATAGAAATGAAATGGCAACTGACTTTATGAAAGATCACACATTGAAACTAAATGAAATCTCAAGCTATGGTGTGGAGTTATTCTGTTACCAGGCAGCACTCCCTCACCATAAAAATAGCAGCTAGCTACTAGTTTCTTAATGCCAAACTAATGATGATTTTGAAGACCAACCTTGCTCACTGTTATACCCGTGACTCAAATGGAGAACTTTTTCTGTCTCCTGATTTCCTTTCTTTTAGCTTTGTTGAGAAGAGCCCTGAAAAGGAAAAAAAAAAAAAAAAAGATCATTGAGTAAAAACATAATCTCCTGGAGTATCATCTTCTTATTGCAGATACCCCTTCACAACAACAGGAGCCTTTCAATCAGCCACACTCCAACAGGTTCCAAGTCAGTATCCTGTAAGGTTCCCATAGACCTGGGGAACTTCATGCAAACTTCTTAGTGGCCATGAACCTCTCCATGTACTTATCATAACCTTCCAGTTCTTGAAATTTCTTGATTTCAAAAAGATTACCTTCCATAGCAAGTGGACAGATATGGGAATCACTGCAGATGCTCTGTGAAACCATGCTGAGCTCAGGACCGTTCTCTTCTAGGTAAAGAATTTTAAGGCAAGGACAGCAAGATATCTTTATTGAGACCTGAGATATCTTCTTCCAGTTGAGGATGAGTTTGATGACCTGCAGCTCTCCTACTATGTCAGGTATACTTTGAATCTGGTTCCTGGAAAGGTCCACCACATCTGGTGGCCTAGGCTACAAAGTTAGGTGATAGTGCTCCCAGCTGGTTCCCAGAGAGGCTCAGGGTCTTGAGGATAAAGAGTCGCCCAAAGGTAGATGGCAACTTTCTCAGGTGACTGCCGTTTAGGCATAGCCTCTCTAGATTTGTTTAGGATTGCATAATCTCATTAGGCAGAGAAGTTTATGTTGTTCAGAGATAGGTTCTTCAGCCGAGGGAACTTCTGTATCGGCAAAAGCAGTAGGTTCTCCATCTTATTGTTGGACAAATCGATGGTCCTGAGATTGCTCATTAGTGTCTGCAATTCTAAGAGGAACTTGGTCAGCCCACGGTCCTTAAACTGGGAGACGGCAGTTTAGTGTGCCCATTCCACTTGAGTACCGAGGGCACCGTTTCCTATACTGGTGCTTCGGCCCACATCTCTCCTATGGCTCAGCTGCCAGATGGTTCAGCAGGGGAACCCCAGGACCTACACTAACCAGGTTGAGTTCCCTGGACTTAGTCCTGGATGGGAACCTGATGATAGTTTTATGTGACATAGAAACCTTCAGAATGAAGACCCAAAGATCGAGGAAAAACTATCCATTTTTTACACTTAGGCTTAATGAAGTATGGACAGGTGTGTAGAAATATGATTGGACAAAAAGGGTATGATCTAATGCTGATAGATGTCTGGGGGGATCCAGCACAGCCTGTCTGCTCTGATTCTTCAGAACCTGTCTGGGCAGCATTTCTTCCTCCAAGATACGGGGCAGACCACCTCTGGAATGAGCATCTTCAATTTATTTATGGCCAGTTCCTAAACAAAAATGTTGGTGTCTTCATCAGGGTTCTCTAAAGGGACAGAACTAATAGGATAGATAAATACATGAAGGGGGGTTTATTAGGAGAATTGACTCACACAGTCATAAGGTGAAGTCCCACAAAAGGCTGCCCACAAGCTGAGGAGCCAGGAAACCAGTCTGAGTCCCAAAACCTCAAAAGTAGGAAAGCCAACAGTGAGCCTTCAGTCTGTGGCTGAAGGCATGAGAGCCCCTGGGAAATCACTGGTGCAGGTACAAGGGTTCAAAAGCTGAAGAACTAGAAGTCTGATATTTGAGGACAAGAAGTATCCAGCATGAGAGAAAGATAGAGGTCAGAAGACTCAGCAAGTCTAGTCTTTCTACATTCCTCTGCCTGCTTTTATCCCAGCTGTGCTGGCAACTGATTAGATGGTACCCATCCAGATTGAAGGTGGGTCTGCCTCTTCCAGTCCACTGACTCAAATGTTAATCTCCTTTGGCAACAGCCTCACAGACACACCCAGGAACAATACTTTGCATCCTTCAATCCAATTAAGTTGACCCTCAATATTAGCCATCATAGTCTGGAAAGGTTAAAATAATATTTTTAGGCTTTATGGCTGGCTTTGGGGAAAGGGGCTGCCAGTTTCTATGACTCGCTCTGGGAAAGAGAGATTCTAGTTACTATGGTTTGCCTAAGGAGAGAATGAAGCATGAAAAACAGGAAGGCAGGAGAGGGTCAGGGAGAGACTTTGCTTCCGAGGTAGCTTCTTAGGCCTTCACTTTGTGATGTTGTTTTCTGAGCCCCAGCAAAACTCTGGCAGTACCATATGATTTCTCACTGTTAAGATTGCTATATTTTCCATCTGGTTTTGTTCATAATTTTATAGAAAAGCAAAAGTGTATTTCATCTTTAAAGTTACAATGAAACATTTTTAAGTGGATAATTTAATCTTCTGGTAATTAATCTCTTCCTGAAATATATAGTGCACCTTGTGCATTCAAAAAAAAAAAAAAAAAAAAAAGCTTTATTCTGTATTTTGTTCACCCCTCTTCTTTTAGAAAAGCAGCAAATTGAGCAAATTGGCCGGGTGTGGTGGCTCACGTTTGTAATCCCAGCACTTTGGGAGGCCGAGGTGGGCAGATCACGAGGTCAGGAGATTGAGACCATCCTGGCTAACATGGTGAAATCCTGTCTCTATAAAAATCCAAAAAAAGCCGGGCGTGGTGGTAGGTGCCTGTGGTCCCAGCTACTCGGGAGACTGAGGCAGGAGAATGGCCTGAACCCGGGAGGCAGAGATGGCAGTGAACTAAGATGGCATCACTGCACTCCAGCCTGGGCGACATAGCGAGACTCCATCTCAAAAAAAAAAAAAAAAAAAAAAAAAGAAAGAAAATCAGCCATTTCACAGTTCAATAAAAATGAACTGACTAGTTCTACTGGACTTTACAAATACAAATTTCTTTTGCTTACTCATTTTCTCTTTTCCATCATCTTCCGTTGATTCCCCCTTTTAAAATATTTTCTTTCTATTCAATGCAATACCTGTCCTTATCCCTCTTGACTTTAAACAGAAAAATAAAATGATGATAGCAGTCTTTTGGCTGGGCATGGTGGCTCACACCTGTAATCTCAACACTTTGGAGGGCTGAGACAGGAGGAGCTCTTGAGCCCAGGAGTTCAAGACAGCCTGGTCGACATAAGGATACTCCCTACCTACAAATAATTTAAAAATTAGCCAGTCATGGTGGTACACGTCTGTGGTCCCAGCTACTCAGGTGACTGTGGCGGGAGCATTGGCTGAGCCCAGGAGATTGAGGCTGCAGTGAGCCATCACTGTGCCACTGTACTTCAGCCTGAGCAAGAGTGAAACCCTGTCTCGAGAGAAAAAATAAAAAAAGAAGGTTTTCAAATTACAGCCATGATTGTTCCATTCCTTTTTCCCCTTGAGTTTTCTTCCATAGTTCTCCCATCTTTTTTTTTATTTTTCTACACTCTTTCCTTCTCTGATTCTTTACAATCTGTCTTTTGCTGAATTGCAGAACTGATTCTGTTTTCTCTAAGTTCACTCCTAATATCTTATTAGTTAAATAAAATGATATTTCATAAATACTACTTTTATAATTTTTATTTTTTATTTAATGTACTCAAATCTCAGTTTTCTCATATATCTCAATACTCAACTACATTTTTCCTCTTTAATTCATTGATTAATAATTTAATCCATTTAGTAATAATTATTGTAATTCAATTATTAATCACTCTTCTCTGAAGTATTGATTTATTTTAGGACCACCTAAAATATGGCTACTGATTGTGATGTGGATAGGAGGCAGGGAAATACTGGGTAGAACGGGTAGGTTCCCCGCGAGGGCCCCAGCCTCAAGCCTGGACCCGCAGCCCAAATTGAGAACTTTACATCCCTGTTTTCCTGCTTGAATGTTGCCTTTTCCAGAACCACCCTGGCCCACCCTGTACTCATAAAAAACCCAGGCTTCACTGCCAGCAGAGCAGCAGAGAAGAAGAGAAAAGAAAAAAACAGCTTGACGTTGGTGAGGAGCAGCTTGACTTCAGAGGGATGGCTTCAGAGGGACGGCTTGATGGCAGGACCTTGCAGAAGAGGTGTTAGTTAAATAAAATGTCATTTTATTTAACTAATAAGGTATTAGGAGTGAACTTAGAGGAAACAGAATCAGTTCTGCAATTCAGCAAAAGCCAGATTGTAAAGAATCAGAAAAGGAAAGAGTGTAGAAAAAAAAAGATGAGAGAACTATGGAAGAAAACTCAAGGGGAAAAAGGAATGGAACAATCATGGCTGCAATTTGGAAAACTTTTTTTTTTTTTTTCCAGTTTGGCCTGGGACAGCTGAACTCCCAAGGAAGATCACCTTTCTGGTCCATCCCCTTTTCAGCTCTCCATCCCACTGAGAGCCATTTTCATAAGCAATAAAATCCCCTGCATTTACCATCTTCAATTCTTTGTGCTACCTGATTCTTCCTGACACCCAGTAAGAGCTCGGGATACAGGGGGTTGTCACACTGAGATGTTAAACACTTAAGCCACCCACGGACAGCAAAGTAAAAGAGTGCACTGTAACATGCCTTCTGAGGCTCTAGGGGCCACACAGAGTTCTGCTCCTGCCTGCACCCAGAAGCATTCCTTCTGGCTCCTGCGAGCACTCACCTGTGTGCTCCCCTTCCTGCGAGGGGTTGAGAGCTGCAGGCTGAGTAAAGGAGCCACCCGCTTCGTAAGTCCAAGTCCTGTGAAGGGGTCAGGGAAAATTTCCTGTTTCAATTGCATTTTCTTCTGGCTCCATTCCTGTTTGTTCGGCAGCCCAATGGCAAATTTGAAGCATATTTCTAGTAACATTGCAAATAACATTATAGCTTTTTTTTTTTTTTAATCTCAGCCTGAATCAGGTTGTATTTTCGCATTAATTTTTTTGTTCTTATTCTCTAATTTTTTTTTTTAATTTTTAGGTTTTTAAAATTATATTTATTTTTTAATTAAAATCATTTCTAGGAAAGAGATTGTGAATATAAGCACAAAAGTGCATACATATAATGGTTGTGTTTTGGTACAGTGTCCACCACCCAAAGCTTAATTTTCACATGCCTCTATGTGTATTTTCTTGGACAACTCCTTTCCACCCTGAACCTTCCCTTATCACCCCAGATATGATTACTGTGGCATTTACATCTCCAGCTATATCAATTTTTTTGTTTGTTTGTTTTGAGGCGGAGTCTCATTCTGTCAGCCAGGCTGGAGTACAGTGGCACGATCTTGTCTCACTGCAACCTCTGCTTCCCAGATTCAAGTGATTCTCATGCTTCAACCTCCTGAGTAGCTTACAAGCATGCACCACCATGCCCAGATAATTTTTGTATTTTTGTAGAGACAGGGTTTCACCATGTTGGCCAGGCTGGTCTCAAACTCCTGACCTCAGGTGATCCTCCTGTCTTGGCTTCCCAAGGTGCTGGGATTACAGGTGTAAGCCTCCGTGCCCAGCCTATCATTTTTCTTGCTATCTAATTCTACTTCCCCAGGTATCATCAGGTCACCTCAAGATTAGTTGGCTAAGAGTACCCTTTGTCTTCTCCCTCAGTTATCCGTAATTCTGTCAATAGCTGCAGTATTGTTTTGGTCTTCAGGGCTCACAACCTCAACTTATCTTTGATGTTCCAAATTTCTTGCTGCCTTCTCTCCCCATGTCTTAATTTTTTCTTCACAGTATTTCTTGGATTCAGATCTCTTTCTACAATTAAGTAGCATCTGCACCACAGCACAAGCCAGGAGATACATATGTTCTAATGATGATGGCAGTCTTCTCTCCAGCAAATTTGTTTTTATCTTCTTGTTTCTCCAGTTTTTGAGGAGGAGGATATTGAAACTGAAAAAAAAAAAAACATAGTATTTTTACTGACAGAAAGAGGAAAATCTGGATTCAGGAAAATGAAAATTAATAGAAAGAGGTCAAGATGAAAAATAAAGTGATAAGCAGATTGGCTGCATTGGGGAGTAGTGAGTGATAAAGTGAAGCCATCAGGGGAATGAAGCTGTGGGGGACTTAAAATCTGGTCATCCATTCTTTTATTTCTCTTTAAAAAATGACAGATTTACATATCAGTTTCCATCCAGATTTTAAAACTATCTCTCTATTATCTATGAAATTAACCTCAAATCTTTCTGTCTGCTATTCAGAGCCTTCTTCATTTTTGTTCATTTTCCCTCTCCAACCTGATGTTTCATCATCATTCACTGTGGGTTTTGACTTTAGGCACATTATTGCCATTTTCATCATGAGTAATGATAGTATATGCACGACTAAGAATGTGTAAAGCGCTTTCATATATATCACTTCATTTAATCATCTTCACATATTCCGTTTACTATCATCTATGACTTAATAATATCTTCCACATTGCCCCTGGAAATTTGAATCCTTTACACTCTTCAAAATTCCCTTATCTACAAATAATTTCTTCAAGTTAATTATTATAATTGTGAATAGCTACCATTTACCCAACACCTAAAATATGATCATTTATTTATTACTTCCAAGAAACCAGATAGTCTTAAATCTTTGATTTTATATCTATGGAAATGAAGACCCAGAAAGGTTACTTCATTTGCTCAGGGTAAGAGATTGTGGCTAAGAGATGCTAGAGCAAAGGTTTTGAACTTTATTCTTACTGACCTCAAAGCAGGAGCATTTACACAATACTGCAAAGACCCAGGTAGTTTGTGCTGTGAGCCCACACACTCCTATGATGCCTTTGAATAGTCAACATATTGTGACCTTACTTTTGTTACCACTTGCATCCACTTTCATAAAAGCTGAGACTGAATCAAAATATTTTATATCCCTTATGAAGCATATGAAAATTTTGCAATAAATGATTATTGAATGTAAGAACTTCCTCTAAGTAGTTGGGTCCTTTCTCTTTTCTTCAATTACTCTCATATTTATGACCTCTCTTCCTCTCTTTCTCTTTCTCTTTTGAAGATCATGCAGGAAGGGTTGAGTTGATTACACTCTTCACTTGCTGCACAGTATTATCATTGGGTCTATGTGAGATTTTTTATTTTCCTCATGCCCTCCCTTGGTTTCTCTTTCTTTCTTAACTTTTATTTCTAAAGCCTACCCCTCTTCCTTACCTCTGTCTCTAGAGGAAATCATTTCAATGTAGTTCATATATTCTCTTATAAAATCTATGTTGTTGTTTTACATACATACCTTTTTAATTATGTAATTGGTATTATACATATTACAGTCTGTCATTTACCCTTTTTAGTCAGCACTGTCTTTATGAGCTGTACACCTACTCTATTACTTCTAATCACTAGGTAGTGTCATAGAGCGTGCACACATCTTTTATGCTTTTCGATTCTGCCATGTAAATACACTCAAGTTGCTGCTACCTTTCTGCACAAATGATAATTCCATACACATACATTTACCTGCATTCTTATAGATGTGGATAAAAATTCCGTTAGGACCAATAACAATCACAGAATGTGCTTCTACTTACAAAGACTAAGTAGAACCAGTTCCTCTTCAGAATGGTTGCATAGTCTACATCTGTACCAACAGTACACTATCTAAGTTCCCGCATCCTTGGCAGCTCTCAAAATTATCCACTCTGTCATTTTCTCCCTAATATATAGGAGTAACATGATATATTGTTGCTTTTGTTGCATTTGTTTTATTTCTCATGAGTTTGAGCACCTCTCCATATACTCACTAACCTTAATTTCCTTTGGTCATTCTCCTATTAAGATTACTGCTTTTTCTTATTAATTTGTAGAAATCAACACTATGTTCTTTTTTTTTTTTTTTTTTTTTTTGAGACGGAGTCTCACTCTGTCGCCCAGGCTGGAGTGCAGTGGCCTGATCTCAGCTCACTGCAAGCTCCACCTCCCGGGTTCACGCCATTCTCCTGCCTCAGCCTCCCGAGTTGCTGGGACTACAGGCGCCGCCACGTCGCCCGGCTAGTTTTTTTTTTTTTTTTTTTTTTTTTTTGTAGTTTTTAGTAGAGACGAGGTTTCACCGTGTTAGCCAGGATGGTCTCGATCTCCTGACCTCGTGATCCGCCCGTCTCGGCCTCCCAAAGTGCTGGGATTACAGGCTTGAGCCACCGCGCCCGACCACTATGTTCTAAACTTTAGACATTTCAGATATCGCCTCCATCCGGTCGCCCATCTATGAACTTCATCCATAGTGGCCTCTGTTGAACAAGTCCTCTTTGTCTGTGTCTGCTTCCCTCACTTACCCCTTTGTTTGATTCATTTTTTGCATATTTCTTCTTCCTCGCATAATCATTTTCATCATATTTAGGATCTTCTAGGCTTGTTATTCATTCATTGATTTTTATAATTATCATTTATTCTTTTATGCAATCAAAAATATTTAAAATCTAGTAAAATCAAAAATATTTAAATCTAGTAAAAGACACTGGACTGTATCCTAGAAATGCAGGTTTTGTTGTTCCACCTCTTACCTGAATGAGTGGTCTTCTCTCTCACTCTCTCTCCCTCACACACACCCCGAATGAAGATTCTTACAACTTGTTAATTAAAAGAATTGGTGAGTTAAGAAAGCAAATCACGAACTTGACATATAAAGCAGAGATATTTTAAAAATCCAGAAATACTTGGGAAAGTGATTACTAAGAGAGAAACAAAAATTGGCTCTTAAAAAAATGTGAAAGATAGCTGATGACATCATCTTGTATATGTATAGTTTGAATAATACTTGAAAGTTCATCCCGGCCTTCATTCTACAGATTCTATTTCCTCTGCCTACCTATATATTATACTTCAGAAATATTTAACTATCATTCATTCCCAATATGGCTATAGATGGAGAAATGGAGGGAAGCAAGTCATGATATATATTGGGTCAGATAAATAATATACCATTTACCAATTCATAAGTTGCTACTGTGTACAATAAATGTATCTGATGATGGGAGGGAAAAGTTCAAATAAATTCTTAAATGTAAGAACAGAAAATACAGTAAAAACTCTGAAGTAGCAGGAGAGAAAACATCGTAACAGTAATATCACTTTTTGTTTGATGATATTATATATATGGTAAAGAATCAGGGGATTTCACACAGAATTGCTAGTTGTATGGTTGTAATAGCAATTTACCCTGAAAGGATCTGAAGAAGTACTATTTTTCTTAGACAACTCATCTGCTACTTTCATAGTCTGTCTGATAAAAATCATTCTGCAAATCCGTAATGGGACTAAAAGAAAAACAAAGAAGACAATTGTACATAGACGATAACAGTCTTCTGAGTGTTTTCTAAAAGCTTCTTGTAATGCACTAGATTTATAAAAATGAAATTCATCACTTATACAAAGTATAAATTGTAACCTCCTTTATTTTGTACATATCTCATCCTTATAATGTGCTAAAGGAGGAAGATTTTAGGCTACTTCTCTCTTAAGAGGATAATATGCTGGTTTGATCTGTTAAATTCAGTCATTTATGAGACAGAAGCTAGTATACTGGAAGAATTGTTAGAAAACAGTAAAAATGGATGGTTACTTCACATATTATTTATATTCATTCTAAATGGATTTGCCCTAAAAGAGGTTAATATAGCTATGTCAAGATGGAAACAAACTAGAAGATTCTTCATTTATTTTATCTCCAAATACTTTTTTACAAAGTTTCATTTAATTAAAGTAAAAACCATTATAAGAAGGGATTTTAAAATTCTATCTTCATGATTTCCCACTGGTTTATGAAATAACATATTGGACTATTCATTACAACTTTATTTTCTCAAAGGGGAAATAGTAATCTAATAAGTCAACAGAGATCTTAAAAGAGGAGGCGCTTGAAGAAGATATCTAGATTAAGAGTTCGAATAGAAAATCATTTGAAAATTTACACTTTGATTTTTGATCTTTGGTAAACTAGTTTTTTTATTTGTTCATTTTATTTTAGTCAAGCATGATTCAGTAAATATTTATCAAACAAGTGTTTTCTCAACATAAAATGACTATAAAAGATACAAGAACTTGAAGATTGTGAGCAGTTTTAATAAGATAGTCAATGTAAAGGTCATTGTTCAAAGAAAACAGATGTGCTTTTAATCACTTTTCATTTTGTAAACTCAAACATGTTTGGAAATAGTGGGAATAATGTATTCAACAGCCAATATTTTTAAATATTTAGAATATGTCATACATGATTTAAATGATTTTCTGGAAGTAATAAAACATTAGATAACTTTGAAGCCCTCTGTGTATGCATTTCTCCATCCCCAGAATCAGCCTCTTTTGTGAGCCTGGTGTATCTGTTCTATCCTTACAGTTTGTGTTTTTAAACGACATTTAACACTGTGCTTTTATATGTACACAAGTTATGTACATTATGTAACCCATCTTAAACTAGTCTTTGTTTTTTTTTCTCATAAATATGATTTTGAGATTTAACTGCTCTATAACATTATCCTCTATAAAAAGATTACAGTTTGCCATTCCTCTGTTTGTGGCCATTAAGGTTCTTTCTAGGAGTTTGCTATATCAAACTATGTTGTAGTAAATGACCTTATGATGTCTACATATGAAAATGTAAACAAGTTGAACTACATATTCAAGAGTATGTGCATCTTCATTTACACATGTTTAAGTCTATTAGAGCCAAATATATCTCCAAAATAGTTGTAGAAATACACACTACCATCAATACTTTGTGAAAGTTCCTCATTCTCCAAATCTTTGCTAACACTAGCTACCATTGTGGGTCAAATTGCTTCTCCTCCACTTACTAGCTGTGTGACTTTGACATGGTAGTTATATAATTTCTCTGTGTCTCTGTTTCTTCCTATGTAAAATGGGGGTGACATCACCTACCTCATAAGGCTTTGTGAGGACTGTGTAAATTGGGATTTATAAATGTTTAAGAATGACTGGACCCGGTGGCTTACATCTGTAATCCCAGCACTTTAGGAGGCCAAGGCGAGCGGATCACTTGAGGCCAGGAGTTCGAGACCATCCTGGCCAACATGGAGAAACCCTGTCTCTATTAAAAATATAAAAAATAACTGGGTATGGTAGCACATGTCTGTAATCACAGCTATTCAGATGGCTGAAACATGAGAATTGCTTGAGCCTGGGAGGCAGAGGTTTCAATGAGTCAAGATCACACCACTGTACTCCAGCCTGGGCAACAGAGTGAGACTCTATCTCAAAAAGAAAAGTTTAAGAATAATTATAGTATATAGGAAGCACTCCATGTGTGATGTTTTGATAATTCTTGGACTTCCAATTTTGCCCAGTAAAATGGGTGTGGTCTTGCTGTTTTAATTGGTGTAAACTTTTCTTAATATTCTCAATTACTACGTGACTTCATTATGGACTAGTAACAAAGTCTGTGGACTGGCAGCAGTCGATGTAGATAACCCGAGTACCAGTTTGTTAAATTACTTTTAGTCTTGTAGGTTGTTCTTTTTTACACATTAGATGGGAGGATATAATTTTACTATTAAATCAATGTTTGTAATGCTTATATATCATTTCAAATTTTCTTTTTTTCTTTTTTTTTTTTTTTGAGATGGAATCTCACTTTGTTACCCAGGCTGGAGCATAGTAGTGTGATCTAGGCTCACTGCAACCTCTGCCTCCCAGGTTCAAGAGACTCTCCTGCCTCAGCCTCCTGAGTAGCTGGGATTACAGGCACATGCCACCATGTCTGGATAATTTTGTACTTTTAGTAGAAATGGGATTTCACCATGTTGGCCAGGCTGGTCTTGAGCTCCTGACCTCAGGTGATCCACGAGACTTGACTTCCCAAAGTGCTGGGATTACAGGCATGAGCCACTGCACCCGGACTTCTATTTCTTTTTAAGTCAATTTTGCTAACACATTTCTCTAAGAATTAACTTATTTTACATATTTTCAAGTGTATTATTAAAATACATATCTTACTCATTTGTTTTTTTTTGTTTTGAGGTGGAGTCTTGCTCTGTCACCTTTTTTTTATTTTCTATATTTTCTATTTTCACTCTTCCTACTGTTAATTTATCGCTATGTATGTGTATATATGTATATGCATATGTATATGTATATGCAATATGTCTATGTATATGTGTGTATATATATATAATCAAGTCTGCCATAGCTCTAATCTATATTTTGTTATTCTTTTAAACAAATGGCTTTGGGTTTGCTAGTAATATCTTTTGTCGTATTGTATCAATTTCTGTGGTTATATTTGTTGTTATTTTCAAATTTGAGTTAATTTATTTTTATTTTCTGAATTCTTTGAGTTGAAATATTATTCCATTAATTTTTCTAATAATAATTTCTCTATTTTATTCAACTAACTCTAATGCACAGAAAAGAAACAGAACTAAATTGTTGGAATTCTTTGTTTTCTTAATGTAGATAGAAAATTTTTCAGATCTGAGGAAGGTTATAGGAATGACTAAATGAGCTAAAAATTAATGATATATGTGAAGCTGGACTGTTAACAGTGAGTTACAAGTAGTATTTGTACAGTTTTATGCCCTTTACAAGTTTTTACAGTCATTACTACATTTTTTAAATAACAAATGTATTTAGATATAATTTACATACCATAAGATCCACTTTTATAAAGTACACAATTCAGTTTAACTGTTACAGCTATTTAATTTTTGAACACTGTAGTCACCCCAAAACAAACCCCATGCCCATTAGCAATCATTTCCCATTAATACCTCCCCTCAGCCCTAGAAACCACTAATCTATTTTCTACCCCTAAAAATTTGCCTCTTCTGGACATTTAATATAAATATAATCACACAATATGTGTTTTATGACTAGCTTCTTTCACTTGGCATAATGTTTTCATTTGTTTTAGCATACATCAGTAATTATTTTCTTTGTATTGATGAATAATATATCTATCATGTGGATAGACAACATTTTTTTATTCATCAGTTGATGGGCATATGAATTATTTCCATTTTTGGTTATGAATAATGTTGCTATGAATATGCACCAGTTTTTTGTGAACATGCATTTTTAATTATCTTTGGTGTACAATTAGAATTGGAATTTTTGCTGGGTCATATGGTAACTCAATATTTAACGTTTTAAGGAAGAGCCAAACTGTTTTCCGAAGTGACTGCATTTTTTTTTAATAGCCAACTGGCAGTGTATGAGGGTTCTAATTTCTCTACATCCTTGCCATCAGCTGTGTCATCCAGCTTTCTTATTATAATCATCTTAGTCGGTGAATAAGTCTTAGTCTCATAGCTAAGAAACGTTGCCTAATCGAAGGTGGCTAAGATATATGCCTGTGTGTTCTTCTAATAGTAGTGTACTTTTAGTTTTTACATTTAAGTGTGTAATACAGTTTGAGTTAGTTTTTGTCTATGATATGAGATAAGTCTGAATGTAAGTGGAGGAAAAATTGTCTTTCCAAGAAACAGTGCTGGGAGAACTAGATTTTCACATGCAATTGAATGATATCTGAACCTATCTTATACCATATACAAAAATTAATTCAAATTGCATCAAAGACCTAACATAAGAGCTAATCCAAAATTAGATATATTTTTTTTAAACAACTGTGCATCCAACACAAACATTTCCTTTATTTTAAAAATGCTAGATGCGGGATATTAAATTTTAAGAGTATTTGTTTTATTGGGAACTATCTGGAACTATTCTGTACATGTTTTTGATATACATTTTTTCAGTTAGCTCTAGTCACAATAATGTCATACAGAAAAAACAATACTGTGCAATAAATAACTGCAATATCTAAGTGATCACAACAATATACATCAGTATGTCTCACAGTAATTAGTTTAGGGTTTGATACATTTTGGAAATAACATAATTTTAGTAACTTTCAGATACTGAAACATTCTTTTAGACACAATAATACTAAAAGAAACTTTAATCTCATATCCGTTTTCAAAACTTCTTTCCTTTCTCTCTACTCAGGCCTATTTCAGGCTAAAAGAAACCAGTGAGGAATGATATAGTTACGATTTTTTTGGACTCTGCAGAAAGCCGCCATCTCCTCTCTCAATGGAAGCACTCCCTAACTATAAGTCCAACAACTTCTTCACAGAAATCCTTTTCTGTTGTTGTTGGATATTTCTTCTCTGTGGATCTGTAAATATAGGGTAATTAGCTAAGAGAATATAAGAGAATAGCAAAGTTAGTTTTAGCCAAATCTTAGAAATTCCTATGGTGATTTTTCTGAGCTTTGTCAGGTGAAATTCTAAAAAAAAAAAAAAAAAAAAAAAAACAGAAAACTCCCTATTTTGTTTTTTTGTCTTTGTGTGACAATAATTCTTCTATTCTTTAATCAGTGTCAGGTATATGTAAATTCAAACAATAAAATCTCCCTAATACCTATTCTAATGAATACATATAAGCCTAAATTTTGCAAGTTTCTGTTAAATATTGGATTAAAAGAAATTGCTGTTTTAAGATGGAGAATTATGTAATAAATTATACTTTTAAATAATATATTTTGATCTCAAGCATTTTATTACCAGAGTTTACATTTTCATAAGCCTATTAAACATAAATTTAATTTCAGATCCTTTTGAAGCATTCATCATCTTTTCTATTCGTCATGAGATTAGAAGGATTGATCTTCACAAAAGAGACTATAGTCTACTTGTTCCTGGATTGAGAAACACAATAGCACTTGATTTTCACTTCAATCAAAGTTTACTTTATTGGACAGATGTTGTAGAAGACAGAATATACCGGGGAAAGCTTTCTGAAAGTGGAGGTACATATATTATAATTTTTCTTAATGTTTATATTACTTTTTTAAGTGAAAATTCAAAGAACACGTTATAACTAGAAGAAATTTTGATTATTCTTTGACCTTTGGTCCTTTATCCCCTCCCTTATATATGTAAAATCAGGGATGTTGAGCATCTGTGTGAGCACCTGTTGGGGGCAGGAAGTGGTGATGCTCATGCTGTTCACACCATTTGCCACTGTGGACTTTTCCATGGACTGATGGCAAAGAAATTTATTTACAAGAAAACAAAACAAAGTGACTGGTTGTTACATACCATTAGTCACATTTTTAGGAGTTACAATAACTTTTTTTTTTTTTAATTTTACTACCATCTTTCAAGATAATTAAAAAAAATGAAAAAAAAATTACAAAGATGACTAATATGAGCTAAATATTTTTGCCATGATTTGACTTATCTCTTTTGGCTAAACTAATCCTTTCTTAAGTAGAAAGTCTTTTATATAAATAGCCAGGTGCAGTGGCTCACGCCTACAATCCCAGCACTTCGGGAGGCCGAGGCAGGTGGATCACGAGAGGTCAGGAGCTCCACACCAGCCTGGCCAATATGATGAAATCCCATTTCTACTAAAAATATAAAAATTAGCCGGGCGCGGTGGTGCATGCCTGTAATCCCAGTTACTCAGGAGGCTGAAGCAGGAGAATTGCTTGAATTTGGGAGTCGAAGGTTGCAGTTAGCTGAGATTGTGCCATTGCACTCCAACCTGGGCAACAGAGTGACACTCTATCTCAAACAAAAAAAAGAAAAAAAAAAAAAAAAAAGGAAGTCTTTGACGTAAATATATATTTCTCTTGAAATGTTGCCTGCACATACCATTCCAAGGACAAGGTATCTCTGTCAAATTGTTAATTCCATTCTAAATCACCTTTGCAATTTTGAAAAATGGTCATATTTAAGCACATAATATAGTTATGATATGTAAACTTATATCCTATGCCATATACTGATTTAAAACGATGGATTTAGATTCAAAGGATCAATTGGTTAGCAATTTCATAAAACATTGTTAATATGTCTAACAAAAAGCACTGATGTGGTAGCAACGTTACAAACTACAATGATTTATCATATTACAAAAGGTGTTTAAAAAGGAAAGTTTTGGCTGGTCAGCACAGTGGCTCATGCCTGTAACCCCAGCACTGAGGCAGACAGATGCTTAAGCCCATGAGTTGGAGACCAGCCTGGACAACATGGCAAAATCCCATCTCTGCTAAAAATACAAAGAAAGCTGGGTATGGTTCTGTGCACCTGTAAGTCCTCGCTACTCAAGAGGCTGAAGTAGGAGAATCATCTGAGCCCTGGAAGTTGAGGTTGCAATGAGCCATGATCACACCATTGCATTCCAGCCTGGGCAACAGAAGTGAGACCCTGTCTCAAAAAAAAATAATAATAATAATAATAAAACAAATAAAATAAAATTAAAATAAATAAAAGAAAGATTTTTTTTTTAATTGTGAAAGAAATTAAATAGTGGATAAATAAGAATATTGGTAGGCATCACCAAATCGCTTATTTTTATTCATAACTTTTCTCTTATTTACATTTTTGTTATATCTTGCAAATCTTAGGGTCCCAGGTGAGGAAGAGGGTCATCTGGGGCTTATCTTTGTTAAAGTTTAATATAGTAGTAGCTGTTATCTGTTATGCTTCCACAAAGAGAAAAAGAGTGAGTGCTGATTAGCCAGAATGCATATGAGCTCTGGTGGGCTTTTTCTTTTGATTTTATTCTACTCTTGAAGATCAACATTTGAGTTAAGTTGCACTGATTGTTTCCAAAATCTCTTGCTCTGTATACAAAAGTCAGAAACAAGAAGTAACTTTTTTTTTTTTTTTTTTTTGCCACCTCAATGTTGTTATTAACTTCAGAGCTGTTTAAAAACTTGATTCCACTGATACTAAAAGGATTTACTAGATTAAAGATTTCTGGTAAGGATGATGGGTAATGCTAAATTGGAGACTACTTGGTGTTGCCTGTGCTAAGAGGCACTTTTGCAATCTCTCAAAGTGGAAATCACATTGAAATAATTTGTACTGCTGGTCGCAGGTAGGCCTTTTCCTTTGTACTTAACGTAATACTTGAATGGGTGCATATACTGGTTTTCCTTCTTTTGTAGGTGTCAGTGCCATTGAAGTGGTTGTCGAACATGGCCTGGCTACTCCAGAAGGCCTGACAGTCGACTGGATAGCAGGAAACATATACTGGATAGACAGCAATCTGGACCAAATCGAGGTGGCTAAGCTAGATGGCTCCCTAAGAACTACACTAATAGCAGGAGCCATGGAACACCCCAGGGCCATTGCTTTGGACCCAAGATATGGGTAAAGAAGTTTGCCTTTTATAGATTGAGTTTGGCATAAAAAATAGGCTTTCAATTTAATATTGAATTCAATTATCTCATCAATTACAAGTCAAAGTGTCAAAGTGGTTATTTTGTGCTGACGTATGTGTGTGGGGTGGGGTGGGGGTGGGTGTGTGAGTTGTATATACAGCAACTAGTTTAAGGTTATTGCCACAAGTTTGGTTATAGGATTGCTTACATAGGTACTTTTAGAGGCTCAAAATGTCTTTTGTTTTTTTTTTCTAAATGTGGGCATTAGGCCCTATTGGAAGCTATTGCAACTCTTTTTCAAAGCAGTAATTTAATGAATTTATCTTCGCCCTGCCAAAGAGATGCTGTAATTGTTTCTAATGGTTGCAAACTACAGGGACAGTCTTTGTTCTAAATAGTCACAGATGTTAACCGTCTCACCCTTTATTTATTTTTTATGTTCTTGGAGTCAATTTAAAAGAAAATTTAAATAAGCTTGAAGGAGTCCAGTGGTGAGATATTGACTATTGGGAGATTTGAAAGACAAAGCATATGATTCTGGAAAACAAGGTTCAGTGTTGAGTAACTCAGGTTACTGTCTCTCTCTTCCCTTGTGTGTTCCTTTGTGAAGGAGCAGAAGAGAGGCACTGGATTTCCATCCAGAAGATGTGGGTTCCCATTCCTGCCCAGTCACTTATACTCTGGGAGTATCAAGTGTATTCTTTTTTCTTAGATTTCAGATTTCTATTCTATGAATTGGGGATAATAACATCTTCTTCCTTCAGTTGTTTTTAAGGAGATTATATACATAGGAGATAATATGCAACTGATATGTGAGAATGCTTTGTTATTCCTGTCGAGTATGACCTTTGTAATGTTTTTGTAAATCAAAGGCCATTGTCGAGTCTAAAGATTAGCAGAAAATAATTCTTTGGGAGGCTTGTACCTTTAAATAATGTCAAGTCCAGGGAAAGCCAATGAGTGCTTCAATGAGAGAGGAGCTCGGAGCTCCAATGAACAAGGAGTGAGCCAAGAGGGAGTTCAATGAGATAAAGAAGAGAGAAAAGCCAGCCTATGTCTAAGTCGGCCTCCTGGCCACACTCTCTGACTTTTGCTCTTGTCTATGCCTAAGACTCAGAAGTCAATAGATTGGGAAGTATGTTTACGTCTCTGTTCCTCAATTTTGACTCAGAAATGAAAGGGGCAGAAACCACTTGTCTAGAACAGGGATTCCAAATTGACCACCCTCATTTCTGTGTTTGCTTTATTTTCCACATTGTTTTAAATTTACTTGAATGAGTTGTCAAAATTTAAAATATTGAGAGATTTTACGTAAGACCCTGGATTTCTGCCTTGTTTCGTAAAATAGGGAGGTCTGGTAACAATGAGCTGAGCAGTAGCTCTTTCTCTTAGCCTGGAAGTGTATTCTCTAGTTTACGTAGTCTACATTTTACCTATTTCACTCATTACTTCCTGTAATAACAATTTATCAGGAGAAAGCCTGCTATATTTAATAAGACATGCCTTTATTTTTCAATATTTTATTCCTGAGGTACAAGTAGATTGCTGATACTGACTGTATACTTCCCACAAAGTTGCAAGCTCGCTATCAGCCAGGGCCTTATCTCCAGTGCCAACTACTGATATAAGGATTTTACCTATCAGACCTAAGTTGTGTCAGCATGAGAAACTTTCTGAATAAAAGCAAAGTAGTACTTTGGAAAAAGATTGTAATCATAGCATGTATACCAACATGAGAAGAAAAATATAAATAATTCCAAAATTATAGATGACACAGAACACACAAAAAAAACAGATGTATGAAAGTTTAAAAATGGCCTCACCAAACAAGATAGATTTTGCAGTTGATACCTTATTTTCCACTGATACTATATTAACAATGCTGGGATCAACTTATTTATCTCAGTTTTGAAAATATCCAACCTGAGAGTAAAGAAAACAAAAACACCAAGGACATACAACCTACAAATACTATTTAAGTGAAAATACCTAGTATGATTTCAGTGTGAAATATCCTCAAAGAGTTGAAAGTTAATACAGAAAGCTAGCCTGAAAGTAGGGGAAACTCAAAAATGCTTCTGGGGGAGTTGATGCCTTCCATCAGTGACTGCTGCTATGAAACAGTGAGACTAATTAAGATAATTACATTGGTAATAAAATAATAATTTTTTAAAATAGGGTAACAAAATAATGCTTATACAAGTGTTTCTACAATAAATGACCAGAGTTTGGACAACAGTACTAATTCATTAAACTCTAACTGTTAACTGGAATGTTGACAGATTTTTGTGTCATGATTCGATAAGCTTTTTATTGTTAAAAGTTATTTTACAGAGGTTGATATGATTAAGATATAAAGTTTATACAAACATCATAAAGCATATTTTAAAATGTAAATTTTTAGATTAAAAAATGTAATGTAAATATTAAAATATTTTCAAGTTTATTAGCTATTTTGGTAAAAAGTTCTGAGGTTAGTTTAATATTGGACCTTTCACAAGGTAGGCTTAGAACATAGCAACAAGAAGCACGCACATGCACACACACACTCACACACACACACACTCTTACAGCAAAGCCAAGCCAAGCACAAGAAAAGCAACACTGAAATATAATTTTATTTAAACTCAGCTTAGTGCCATGTACAATATAAAAATAAGATTTTCCCTAATTTCTCAAACTATTAATAAAATATATAAGGAAACAGAGAATCAGCATTGATATGAACTTCAAAGTAATTTAAACTTCTTTTGAAATTTTAAATTTTAGATAAAATTCACTAATTATTGAGAAATATGATTTATATAAAGACTTGTATTTTCTACTAAATCTTAAGCTTTTTGATGGCAAAGGAATTTGTTTTCAGTCTGTAAAATCCTTCTAAGCCTCTGAATATATACTTGTGCTAAGTAAATGTTAAACAAATGAATGCATGCATATAAATGGAATTTGTTTATATGCAACTTACATGAATTCAAGGATGTATTTAAAATGTGAAGTATACAGTAAAGACAGCTAATGGGTAAAACTATGAACTTTGTTTACAATAACAAATGAAAAAAAAAGGTTTGCAACTAGCTACTTTCTCCCTTAACACAGCTGAGAAAAAAACAAGCCCTAACAGTACCCCCACAAAACACATTTACTTCATGTGAGGTTTCTACAGCAATCAAGGTCTTTGTGACCTTTTTTTACAGATGCCAATATGAAGTGTTTTTAATTGACTACTTTGCTTCCCCAGCATCAAATCTACCAACATTCATTTTGGGTTATAAAACATATCTGTCATCATGCCATATTCCTTCAGTATTCTGGATTTTGACCTGATCTCCCAAGTGACAAACTATTCCAAGATGGTAAATTGAGAGTCTTAGGGAGGAGCTATTTTTCTTTCATTCCATTTTGAGGTAATGCACTTATTGCTAAGGTGACCTGAAAGAGACCATGAATCCCGTTTTAAACATTAAGCTTATTATTAAAGAGTAACAAGCGCCAGGATGTACAGAATCTACAAGGTACTCACTTCAGTTCTTAAACTTTCATTGCCTTTATTTTTACGCTACCGCATGGCATCTTCCTGCTCTATTGCTAAAGCTAGTATTTAATTTTCCTTTGTCATAATAACTGAACTAAAAATTCAGCTTTTAACTAAAACTGAATTTAGTTAAACTAAATTTTTAACTGCCATAAAAATTGCATTGGTGAAAGCAGAAATAGTAACTGTAAAGATTAGTGAGACATCTAAATAATATTTTAATCCTATCTAGGAATATTCTTAAATGGAACTAATGAAGGTTTGGTTGATTTTAGAAGAACTAAATATTATAGATAAGTAACCTCTTTTTTTTTTTTTTTTTTTTTTTTTTTCCTACTGGGATCATTTATTTTTACCTTCTGCTGCTTGGTCTGATAGATGGTAATGGCCTTTTTATGCCTATAATGGTACATGTTGTTCATGGTCTTTTGAACCAGTTTAATCCAGACACTTACTAATGCATGAATGGAGGAACTGCAGCATCTGTAGACTGCAGTTTCTTTTTTTAAAAGTTATTGTGGCTGAACATTTCCATACATCCTATAAGGAGAGATATTACATCTTTGTATACTTGAGGATATAATACAATCATTGAAATGCTAATGCATTTTAACCATCCAAAGAGAAAGTAATAGGGAAAAGATGATTCTGTTAAAATAGCACATTATCAAGTATATGAAAGAGTGCCTAGAATTTTATGAAAGGATGATCATTGAAATCAGCTCTTAAGATTGTTGTGAACTGTGTTATGGCAAGGTTAAGAACACTTTTATGGTGACTAATTCTATAACATGTTATTTATAAAAAGTGTTGGAATTTCTCATTTAAATCGATGAAATTTTAGTCTCATAGTGATTACTATAGAGGAAGTATACTAACACCGCTAGGTTTAGTGAAGAAATGACACGATCACTTATTTTAGTGAATCAAAGTGTCCCAAGCCATATTTTTCCCCCACTAGAAAAACGTTTCAGAGTTCACAGTGCCTATTTCTAGTAAACATAAATATAGAGAATACAGAATTGCAGGGTCACTCATAGATAGTTGGACTCGCCACAGCTATTCAAAGTGTAACTGGATAGAAAGTTACAAGGTAGACACCTATTTCCCAATTGTTATACAGGCACAAGATGATGCATCAGAAGTTTTTGTCTTATCATTGCAGAGTGGGAAGTACAGCCTTATCTACATCTGTTGGTGGCTTATCCACAAATACTCAGAGACTGCCTATAACTTCCAAATTAATGGTTTGTTTTCAAGGATTATTTTTTCTTTTCTTTTCTTTTTTTTTGAAACAGTTTTGCTCTGTCGCCCAGGCTGCAGTACAGTGGCATGATCTCAGCTCACTGCAAACTCCGCCTCCCAGGTTCAAGTGATTATGTAATTGGGATTACAGATGTGTGCCAACACGCCAAGCTAACTTTTCTATTTTTAGTAGAGACAGGGTTTCACCATGTTGGCCAGGCTAGTCTCCAACTCCTGACCTCACGTGATCCATCTACCTCAGCCTCCCAAAATGCTGGGATTACAAGCATGAGCCGCCACACCCGGCCTCTTATTTTTTAAGCTTGCAAATCTCTCTTCTGGCCCTTGTTTGTGGAGATAACACTACAAACTAGATTGACGCTATCTTTGTGTTCTTTCTATTTAAACTTTTTTTTTTTTAATGCTAAGTTTAAAAGCAGCTGATAAATAACAACCTGTTGTCTATGAAAGATCTGTGCACTCAAAATTAAATTGAAATGAGATTTAATTTATTTCATATTCATTATTTTTAAGAAAGACATTTAACTATTTAAATAGCCTGTCAGCTTTATATTAACCTTTGTTCCATTTTTCTATTTGACTGGCAATATATTATATTATTTTGTGATTAAATTTGCTTATAAATAATTCCATGATAATATTTTCAGATAATTAATATTTTTATACAAAACAATCTTATCTTTAAACATATTTTTTTTTTGGAAAATAGACCCCAACACTGCAATTTTATAAATGTCCTCTGGTACATTTTAAAAATTTTTTACCTATTTGAGTTATTTACACTTTTAAGCTTTTATTATAGAAACATTAAAGTACACAAACCAGTAGGAATTGTATAGTAAACTCTCTTGTACCCATTATCTAGCTTAAACAATGATCAGTACATTGTCCTCTGGTATATGAATGTTCATTTTTATTCTTTCCCAATGGTCTTATTCATATAGTTCATTATCAAACAATAAACAATTTGGATACTGTTTTTCTGAATATGCTTCCACAGCCATAACTGTGAAAGCCTTGAAACTAAAATTAAAGCCATATACGTAGAACTAAAGCTGTCTGTGGACCCATAAACCTGAGATAGGTCTCAGTTAATCTAGAAAGTTTATTTTGCCAAGACTGAGGACATGTGCCCATGAGACAGCCTCAAAACTTCCTGATGACATATGCCAAAGCTGGTTGGAGCACAGTTCGATTTTATACATTTTAGGGAGACATGAGACATCAATCCACATATGTAAGATGAATATTGGTTCGGTCCGTAAAGGTGGGACAACTCGAAGCAACTGCGGGAAGATTTGAAGCGGGGGTGGGGTGGGGGGGTTCCAGGTCAAGGTAGATAACAGACACATGGTTGCCTGCTTCTGAGTTTCTGGTTAGCCTCTGTAAAGAAGGCAAATGCATTTATCTCCATGAACAGAGGGGTGACTTTGAATCAATGGGAGGCAGGTTGTCCCTAAGCAATTCCCAGCTTGACTTTTCCCTTTAGCCTAGTGATTTGGGGGCCCGAAGATTTAGTTTTCTTTCATGTTTTCCCCCTTTTCTTTTTAAAATCTTTCAGAGAAAGCATTTTAGAAGAAAATGAGTCTCTGGTTTCAGGTTTCATCTGATCTCTCATGGCTAGGATGGTTTATTCCTAGATGGATAAATCTTGAGTTATTAGGAAAGCTCATTTTTAGCAGGTTGTGAAGTCTCATGTCCTGTGACAAGAAAATAGGGGGAAGAAGTGAGATAAACAACAGCAAACAAAAGAATAGTCCTGGAGAATCAGTACAGGCCACATTACTCTGAAGTCCATGCCTCAGTGGGCAGGTATGAAAGTCGTTTATGTATGTGGCTTTAAATAGGTTGCTGTTATTTTCCACTGAAGTTTAAGTTGTCTACCTTCAGTTCAGAAGGCTTTGAAAAAGCACAGCTTAGTTTTTCATGACTCCAAATTAGAAAAAAAAAAAATGGAGAAAAAAGAAGGAAAACAGAAACAAAAATAAAAACATTATTTTGCAGGCTTGTAGCCAAGAAAAAATAGAATTTGGTTTAAACTGTAGAAAATAATAAAAAAAGAAAAACATTAGGCAAGATTAGAATATAATAACAGGTATACTACAGTTTTTGAAACATAATTTTTCTCTGTCCAGTTTCCCATTTTCACCAAAGACAAATCCTGGTAGGACTGATTTGCTTTATTATACTGGGCCTGATTATTTGTATACAGTGCAGCAAGAAAAATTATTTTTTTCACATAGGCTTTTAAATTGGCTTTGATGGAATTTTGTTCCATAGAAGGAATCTCAGATAAGACTGTTTTAAAGTCAAGCCCAGCCATGGGTTCGTACCATCAAATACCTATGAGTTGGGTGAATTCCTCTCCTCTTGAGGTTCCAAGATAAACTTGGAGCTCCTGGGCCTGTCATAAAAATGATGTTCTTTACTTACCACAGGTCAGGAACCCTGTACAGTGATGATGTAGACAAGGTACAAAGCCAGTTTTTGCTTTGTTGACTCCATAAGTCAAGTTTGATTCCTTAGAGGAAAGCACACCACTCCAGTCATAGCCTTGGTAAAATAACCAGTTTCTCCAATTGTATCCTGTTACAAATGAAAACAAATTTTTATTGCACTTATGCAAATAACTATATTGCCATAAGCTAACAATACTCACAAATAGTTTCAAAAATCTGTAGAAATCAGGTAGAGAGAAACAAACATGCTCCAAATTGTGTTCATAGGAGTATATACTAAGTTGTTAAAAGCTGTCAATAGCTCAAAGAAAAGTTTTCCTGACTCTGAAAAAGCAAAACAAAGGATCAGCAACATTTCAAGCAACAAGTCAAAAAGATTACTTCATTCTTCTGTTAGTTCAGTCCATGCAGTTAATTTTTGTTCTGCTTGATAGTCATAAACATTTCAGCTGTCAATGAGTTCTGAACATGTTTCCTCTATTCTGATGTCACAACCTCCAAAGTTATCAGAAAACTGGATTCAAGAGCATCTGTTAGAGTTTTGTAGCTGATGTGAAACCGCCTTCTAAAGAGAACCCAAACAAGACAACAATTATCCATGGAAGACACAAATTTTAGGGCAGTCATAGTCAAAGGCGCCATTGACAAGGAAATTTGTTACCTCTGTGGCACACAATAATTTAATATAACAATTACAATTGCTACTTATAATGTACACAAATTCATATTAGAATTATAGGAGTTTCTCATAATTTTTGAACACATACCAATAGCATACACAAATACAGCCCAAAGAAAACCAAACACCATTTCACAATTGACAATGCTTCCTGTATAATTTTTATACCAAATAAGTCAAATTATATCATTTTTAGACTTTAGGGAAACTAACACCTTAAAGGATTAATTAGGTCAGAAAAGACATAATTTCTAATTTGATTTTTAAAAGTATCAAATACCAAAGCAAATATTAAAACACTTGATATCACATGTCTTTGTAAAATAAATCATTCATTTGACCAAACTGATAACTCAAGGATTTTAAAAAAGAGGTGAAAACCTTCCTTCTTTGAGAGAGGAGACTTAATTTTAAAAACAATAAGCCCAAATAAAAGCAAGAAGCCAATTCAATTTGTTTTTCAAAATATAAGCAATCTATAAAATTTTAATCTTGACCAAAAGATATAACTTCCATAAGCCTTTTATAACCTTTATTAAGTAGTCAGCTAATGCTTCAAGAAAACTCTGTTAATCTGACACGGGGGCCCCTATACTGGTCTTGCATTAGTATGCCTTTGACTTTAATGATTAATTTATCGAGAAACTGGACTTACTTTATCTCTCAAAATCTGCCCTTACAATCTCACATGCCTACCTCTTCTGTAATAGTTCCTGGGCTTTGAGGAACTGAATAGCTTTAATTTCTGGCCCTGGGTCTCAGGAATGCAATTTATTTTTATTGTCATCTTCTACCAGGACTAAAGATGAGGCTTTAATTCCTGTCAGCATTTAAGATTTAGCAGGACCTGGTGTCTTTTTTTTTTTTTTTTTTTCTTTTTTCTATTGAGACAGAGTTTTGCTTTTGTCATGCAGGCTGGAGAGCAATGGCACTATCTCAGCTCACTGCAAACCAAAACTTAATAATAATGACATAGGAGTTGTTTTGATAAACCATAAAATCTGTTAGACCAGTTACCAAAAGCAAAAGAAAAGACCTTCTGCACTGCAAAGAATATTATGGTGAAAGAAAACATTTCCTTTAGACCTTTAAGAAAACATTGTTGGCATCAGGTACAAACAAAAGTTGAGGAAAAAAACTTATTTGAGCTGAAAATGAGTTGAAGGGCAACTTTACTATCTTGTTCCGTTTAAAAGGGGAGAGAAAATCGAAAATGGTGAGATGCCATAAATTTGAACTTTGTGTTAAAAAGTAATCTGTTATAATTTACTAAGAATAAATCAATCTCTTAAGAAAATGTCATTGTTCTAACCATTTATTGTGTGTTTTTTTAATATCAAGCCCCAATCTTTAGAAAGGCCCTTATAATTTCCCTTTAATTATAGACAGCTTGATCATATAAAAGTTTGTTTTTTTTTTAATTAATCTTTATTGTGACTTACACAGATCATTCATGTCATGCTTGGATTTTCTGGTTTGTTCTGAACATCTCTGTTTCTTAAACAACCAGTCATTCTGTTCTAGGACTAAATTTACCATATAAGACTCTTTCTCATATAAAAATTATTTCTCTTTCAGCTTTCTTACCAGAAAAAAAGCTCTTCATTTTTATAACTTTCTTTACATTTATCTTATTTCCCCATTCCTTTTACCTTGTTTTATACATAACCTTTAAAAAAGCTTTGAATTACACAAAAATTTTTCACCTTTTTAAAAAGGACATACTTTTTATTGAAAGAATGTTTTCCTACAAATATACTTTTATTGAAAAATACGTCAATAATGAAATACATATTATTTAATTTAATATAACTTTAGAATCTAAATTATGAGTTTGTTTACGAGTATTTATCCCATTACATTTACCTAATTATTTTAATCATTTACCTACATTATTTATAAAAACCGTGATAGTCATCATTTAAAATTACGGAACTACCACTGCAAAATTATAACTGAGACAGTGAAAGAGATCTGAACTAACTGACTCCATCTTGCTTCTAACCTTCAAGCCATCCTTGTTCATTTCTGAGTGTAGGCCAAACTAACTTTGTATTTGTGTTACTTAGTTTATAGTTAATAGTTTAGCTTTGAAACAAAGACAGTTACAGTCCCTTCCCAAAACAAACCTTACTACCTGTGGACTAGACCACCTAAAGCCACAAGATTAGTAATCTTGTATTTAGTAAGTAATTTATTTACTTTATTTAGTAAATAATTTTATGTATTTATTTATTTACTTTATTTAGTAAGTAATTTATCTTGTATTTAGTTAGTAATTTAGTAAGTAATCTTACTAAATTTAAGATGTAGCTGTTTTTATGAAAACAACATCAATGTCTTATTTATTAAAGATCATACAAGCAAAGATTATTCTGTCTTGTGCCAGGTTTATAGTTTTGTATCTACTATGCCAAATTTTGACACCTTATAATATTTGGCAATGATAAATAAGAAAGTGCTTGATTAATATATGCAAACAAAAATGTATTCTGGCAATTCTTAAGACATTTCTAAAGTCTTAACTACTTTACCAAAAATTTTAAAGCTACCTTATTTATTAAAGATTTTACTTGTTATGTAAACTTGAAAAAGCTTTTGACTAGTATTTTATTCTTGATAAAGTATTTGATTCAACTGCTTTTATTTTCTTAAACCAATTAATTAGAGCTTTTCTATATATTTTTAGTAGTGAAACATTGTGTATATGCATATAACTACATAAACATATTGCTGTTGGAAAAAAATCTTTATTTATATATAAAAAAAACCATTTTTTTTTTTTTTTTTTTTTTTTTCCTGTCTTGGACTTTCAGATTTCTGATAACTTGTTTCACAACCCTAGGCAGTTGTCAGCTAAATAGCCTTAATTTTTCATATTAAAGGAAACAACTAAGGTGAAAATCAAATAGCAAAATTTACATCAAAAGGTATAGAGAGAAAAAGTCTGGTGGTGCTAGAGGGAGACTAAAGATGGATACCAAATCAAGCATAAAGTTAAGGAAATCTATCAAAAGATTGTATAAGGAGACTAGTTTCATTTAGATAGAGTCTGTGTATCTTTAACTGGATCTCTGAGCTCTGGGTAGAGCCCACACTGAATCCTGGGTCTCCAAAAAGAAAATTATTAAGAGGTTAAACCATGGAATGCACTTACAGTTCATTAAAAAATAAATAAAGACATTTCTAAGTGTCTAAACTACACTATTCCTTACAAAACCAAGAGTAGCCTCTGTTGCAATAGCCACTTTAGTTAAAAAAAAAAAAAAAATCAGATGGCACAATACAAAAGCAAGCAGCTTACGAGCTGAGATGAACTTGTCTGTTCATACTCTTGAGATTCATTAAGGAAAAACAGATCATTTTCCCCAAAAGGGAGCCTGGTGCCTTCTCTGTTTTCTTTAAGGAACCCCAGGCTATTATAAACTATTTTAGGTCCCCTCATGCAGCAGAAGGTGAAAGAGAAGGGAAAGACAGCAGGAGTAAATAAAGAAAACAGAATTCAGTCAACTGAGAAGAAAAAAACTTTGCTCAAAAAAAAAAAAAAAAAAAAAAAAAAAAAAAAGACAAGGTACTAGCAGAGAAAAAAACAAAAACATGAAGGACTTTTAAATACAAACACACACATACAAACACACACACATCTTGGATGTTAGCTTTTAATTAAGCTGACTTCTAACCATTGACCTCCTTAAAAAAAAAAAAATTAAAATGTCATTACTATATTTCAGCTAGGATAAATTGCTACTATTTCAGAATTACCAAGTATCAAACAAGAAAAGGCTTTATATAGGAACCAAACCCAGGCTATCATGGTGGAAAAAAAAAAGAAGGCAGAACTTTAGCCATCAAACTGCAGCATGGGGTGACAGCCATTGCTCTTTCAGTTTGGCCTGGCTAGCAAAATGTTGGCCTTGTTATATAAATAAAGCCCCTATAGTAGTCAAAATCAAAAATCTCAAAAATTTATTTTCCTTTCACATCTCTATGAAACTAAAATTCTTTAAAAAAGTAACTAATAGAAACCCATTGTTTGAAATAAATTCCATGAGATGAATCAAATCCTATGATCTTTTGCCCTGAATCATATTCTCATGACTTTGATTCACGTTTGCTTCATAAAACTAATCTACTTTCACATAGGCACTGTTGTAGCATTTAAACATAGATATTAGTATTTTCTCTCTCTCCCTCCTTCTCTCCCCTTCTCTATTTCCTTAACAGCTGGCAAGACTGTGAAAGTTTTCCTTTAAAAAATATTTATTCTCTATCAATATGTGTGTGAGCATGCATGCACAAACAAAAATCTTTTCTCTGTGCCAATCATTCTGTGTGCTAAATTATTTACATCCATTATCTCACCTAATGTTCCCAACAAATGTATACTATAACAGTTTTTATTTTCAGATGAGAAAATGGGGTTTGAGATTAAGTATGCAAAAGTAAGTGACAAATTCCAACTTTGATCCAAGTTTGTTTTACACAAATATATTACCACTATTTAATATTGACACAGTTATCTAATAACACTTACCAAATGTCAGTGTTTTAACTTACATAGGAAGTTTCACTCTCATCTTTCTTCCCTTTTTGTCATACTCTTTTAGCATATGTAATTACTCTGTTTATAAATATAATGTTTTAAACTGTCCTCTAATCATTTCATATTTGTAATTCCTGTTTTCTATAACAGATTATATTCTTTTCAAAAATAGAAGTCATGGTGAATACTTACTTTACATCATTTCACATTTCTTTAAATTCACATAAAATTTGTTTAAAAGGAAGATGGGTTAATTGAATTTTAAATTTTGTTTTAAAGAATTGTTTCATTTTACAAGGTAATTTACCAAATTCCTATTTTCAAGGATTATACAGAATAATAGAAGAGTCAAAAATTAACAAAGCTATATATATATAATTACATGAAGAGCAAATTTTTTTTTTACAATTTCACAATTTTACCATTTGTCAACAAAATATTGCCAGACCTGATGGAAACATGTACTGCAACATTACTTTCTCTTTTTGATTGCTGCTATAAGAGCAAAGGGAGTTTTTCACTCCCTCTCTGGAGGTTCAAGTGTCCTGAAATAAACTGGCAACAAATTACGAGAAGAAAAGGCATACAGGATTATTAACGTGCAAGTGTACATGGGAGCCATACAAAATAAAGAATCAGAAGGCCAGATGGTTGAGGCTTATATGCCCTCTTCATACAGGAGAGGAAAATTAGAAATGTAAGGTATTTTGAGGAGTGATAAATAATTTTCAGGGGAATTGAATGAGCTCAAATAATAGACAATGTCCTGGGCCAACGTTCCTCTGACCTCTGAGGTAAGTGGCTATAATTTCCAGAAAGGTGAAGGACAGAAACTCACAGTGAACAAACATTGTCTTAGCATACAAATAAAGCCTCTCAGGAAATCTCTCAGAGCTTCCGTCAGAATAGATGAAAAGTCTGTCTGGGTGTGGTGATGAGTCTTTTTTCATCTTTGTTGTTTAATCATTCCTGGTTATTTAAAGAGATTCCAAGGGAATGGTTTTCAGACAATTGCATTTCTTTTGAAAGACGTTTTCTTCGGTCAAATAAGGGTACTTCCAGAGAGTCCCTCCCTTGTGTTTGGGGCAAGGAAGAGAGCGAGAAGAGAAGGTTAGAACATTCTTGAAAGGCAGCTTCCATGAACTTTAAATTTCCTTTAATTCAAAAAAGTGCTCAGCATGCCAAAGCACCATACTTTGGCATTTCATTCTCTGAGCCCTAACACTGTCTACACCCATCAACACTCAATTCTAAACTCTTGAAATTTGTTCCTCTTCCATTTTTCCCTTTCACTTAATGGAATCCCTATATACCGTATCCTTCCCTCAGTCCGAGATTGCTGAAACAAGAAATGGACGGTCTCCTGAGATTCTGTTTCTTACCTCATTTCTTACACCCAGTCCATCAGCTAGTCCTGACAATTCTACCTTCAAATTATATATTGAATCAACTCACTTCTCTCCTTTATTGCCACCACCATATTTTAGACGACTATCATCTTTTCTGGTCTTTTATATAACCACATAACATGCTCATACTCTTGCCTCACTATTATTCTCTGTATAATAGCCACATTGATTAGACAGTGTATCTGTATTTGGTACAGTATATCCTGTGTACATACTGATTAGACAGATATACTGTCTCATCACTATTGTGGGTTTTTTATTCCCCTAATTCAGCAGGCAGGAGTGTTACAGCTCTTTTCCTCCTGCCACATGTAACTTGGCAAGCAGGAGCATTATAGCTCTTTCACTCCTGCAGTTCAGTGACTCCAGGTTCTTGTCCCATGACCAAAAGGAATAAGGTACATGGATACTGGAGAGGGAGTAAGGCAGAGTAAAATTTATTGAGTGAAAGAAAAGCTCTCAACAGCAAGAGGGGACTTGAAAGTGGGTAGCCTTCTCTGAGGCTTCGCTGGGGGTTTTTATGGGCTTCAAATGGGGGAATGCTTGCTAATTGGTTTATGGGTGGGCTTGGAAAAGGAATCATTCAATAGGCTAAAGGCATCATTCAGAAAGAACCAATTAAGAGAGAGTGGATAAGACATGGATGGAAGTTCTCACTCTGGTTCATGGATTCAATCCAGAACTGGTAGCCCGGTTTTCAGGCGTTAGACTGCCCTGGCTTGAAGGTTGAGTTTCACCGGGGACCTATTTGTGGCTGCCTGGGAATTTGTCTGTCTCTTGTTGCTGTCACTATGTCTGTATATATTTACTAAATATACAGAATAACATTTCTCCTCTGCTTAAAAGCCACCAAAGGTCCATGTACTTCTTATTCCCTTAATATAAAATCCAAAATAATTATCTTACCCTACAACACCCATAAGATCACCTCTTTGATTTCCTATTCCTCACCTCTCCTCCTCACTCACTATACTTCCAATACATTGACTTTATTTCTGTTCCTCAAATAGCCCACATTCTTTTTCCTGTTAGGGTCTTAGCATATGTTGTTTATTCTACTTGCCATGCTCTTTATACTGCCCATCTCGTTCTTCAGTTTTAGTATAAATATCACTCCTCAAAGTGCTTTTTTTTCTGATCACCTTCTCTAAGTAGGTCAGTCACCTGCTATTCTCTCTCATAGTAATTTTTTTCAAAATATTTCACAAGTCATCATCATATATTTATGCACTTATTTAGTCTGACTCCTCCACTGGACCATAAGCTCCATGAGGGTAGATAATACATCTGTTTCTGTTGTGACTGAACACCTATGCAGTGCCTAGCACATAGTAGACACTCAATAAATATCTGTGAAATGAATGACTGAAACAATAGCATTATTTCTTTTTTTTTAAGAATTCTTTTCTGGACAGACTGGGATGCAAATTTTCCTCGCATTGAATCTGCCTCTATGAGTGGTGCTGCAAGAAAAACCATCTACAAAGACATGAAAACTGGGGCTTGGCCTAATGGACTAACTGTGGACCACTTTGAGAAAAGGATAGTGTGGACAGATGCCAGGTTTAAACAATTATCTCTTTTCTGGATCTTGTTTTTTATTTCCTCAGATAATATTTACAACACTGGAAAATGTCCTAACATGTCAGTATCATGTACGCATATATTAAAATTGGAGGTGGGTTTTGTTTTTTGTTTTCTTTTTTTGCTTTTCCCAAATCAGATATAGATCCATAAAAATATTTATAAAATACCTTTTTTTTGTCATTTAGCTGAGTTATATGATTATATCTCTGGACTAGTTGAATGAGTTTTGACAAACTACCCATGTATTTATCTTTCTGTAGGTCAGATGCTATTTATTCAGCCCTCTATGATGGAACAAACATGATAGAAATCATCCGAGGTCATGAATACCTTTCCCATCCCTTTGCTGTGTCTCTATATGGGAGTGAAGTCTACTGGACAGACTGGAGGACCAACACATTGTCCAAAGCCAATAAGTGGACAGGGCAGAATGTCAGTGTGATTCAGAAAACCAGTGCACAGCCATTTGACCTTCAGATATACCATCCCAGTCGCCAACCACAGGGTAAGTGCTTGTTCACTTATGGATTAACCACCCAGAAAGTATTATCATCTTGATAATGTAATATTTGAACTATAAAATAATGTTCTGTAAGTTAAAAGTTATTGACATTTTATGCATATGCAAATAAGTATTTATTTATTTTAAACTAAGTCCCCTAATTTTTAGATTATTGCCATGTAGCATATTGGGAGGAGACGGGGTGGTACATGAGAAAAGGTGAACCATTTGCTTGAGTTCCTCTATTTTAAGAGAAGTGAGTTCACAGGTACATATGTGCTACCTCTCCCCATGTTTTTCAGTTTTTGGTTCAACAGTGAACGCCATCTTGGTTTCATGATTCTGTTTCCTCCACTCAATCTTTGCCAAATGTTACTATCCTAATTCTTACTTTTTCCTCTACTGGGATACCATGACCATTTGGCGTAACATCAGCTCATCCTTTTATACTTTTCCCCCATTATATGTGACATAACTGGTGGAAATCTCATTTGAATGCAAACAATGTCCCCTTCATTAGCATATTTTCATTTTAGATTCATGATTCTTAGATGAAAAGCTCTTGCATTTTCTCCTTCTCTTTCTTTTTCAGTGTGGAAAAAGATCTTCTAACTCATTGGCATGTAGGGCATTTGTTCCACACACTGAGCCTTATATTTTAAATTTGTATTATAGTATCTTTTAGACTTGACTAAAACCAGTTACCTCTCTGGTTGGCAATATCACATGGCTATTCTTTGCCTTTCTTCAGTATGTGACCTTCATCCTCCCTTGATGCTATTTCTTCTACCACAGTCTCATCTGCAAAATTTTCTGTGTCCTTCCTCTGACAATCTGATTGAATCTAGTTATTTTCCCAGATACTCTCAATTTCTCAGTTTCTATTTTCTTATGTAATTGATCCTTCTTTGCTACATGGGAGTTTCTATACATACTGGTTTCTATACATACTGCTTGCATAGGTGAATGATAACTTTCATTTTTTTCTTCCACTCTTGATTTATTTCACCTTATAAGCTAAAAAGCATGAGGACAATACAGGAAAAAAGTATACAGATTAGTCATTTTTGCATTTAATAAGGATTTAATAGATATATTGAATTTAACTAAATTTAAATAAGGCAAGAAGTTATTATTCTGACCAGCAATGTGCCACTAGTATAATGAAAAAGATACTCTTCTCTAGAAGCTTCCTCTTCAACAGAGGAATGCCTAGCTGTAAGCAAATACTGTAGATGACAATCACTTATAAGATATGAATGGTTTTGATTATTTCAAGTGTAAAATTATTTACGCAACCGTATTTTTGTCCCTCAGATTGTTTGGCATTTTGTAGTAATAATAATTTGTATGTTCTGCATAATCTAAATGAACTGGACCATGAAAAATGGACTTCATCTATGTGTTGCATTGCATCATTCCTTCTCACCCAAAATAGGATCAATGTCTTTCATTTGCTAACTGCACTGTCTAATTTGCCTACATTGGCATGACCCTTAGTAAATTCATAGAACAGGAAGAACCGTGATACTCTCAAACTTTCCTGATATTTGTGCATGTGTAGAAAAGAAATAAGACATTCATTGTCATTTTTTGGTGGGGGGAGGCATCCTTGACTTTTTTACTTAACTCAAAATATGATTTATATATGATTTTTCCTCTTTACTTAAGATAAGCAAGATTTTACTATGTAGATCTAATTTAACATATTTTCCCAGGATTCAGGGCAGATATTCTAGTCTTTAAATACATTTAGAGAATATCACCTATGAAAAGAACTTGCTGTTTCCTAAATGAAATTCAGTCAGTTTCCAATTTTAAGAGTGATCAGAGAACATTCTACTTTTCCCCATTATAAGGATCACTGAGCTTATAATAATCATTATCTGTCCTGTTTATCTGCTTCAGTGAAGTAACACTTCCACTGCTAGGGTAAAAAGATGCAGGAACATATTGACTATTTTATTACCAAGGATAGAATTCAAATGAAAATGGTGACAAAGGCTCAGCATTAACACAAATACAATAATAGTAGCCCATTTTCTGGTGAATAATAACATGATGTTCATGAAAAAAATAATACATTTTAAAAATACATGACATTCAGTACTATAAAATTGAAATATATCTTTCACAAATTAAAGAAACAAAGGTTACAAATACTATTTGACGTTATCTAATCCTGCAAGTAGAAAATTAATAAAAGTTTTAGCACCAGTTTTCTTACGAGTAAGCATTCATTATGCACACAAAATTCCAAATTGGTTATTGGACATTTAAGCAGAATATTTTAGAAATACATTTTAGATTGCTTTGGTTTTTAATGTTGTTGTTATATGGGATTAGGAAGAAACAAACCAAAGCTGAAACGTATGCAACATGAAGGAGCAATAGTGGGTATTTTAAATTTTAATTTAAAAAAATTACAGCATGAGGGAGCCAAGCTTAGAGTTAATGGCATGGCCTGGGTTCAAATCCTAAACATATGATTTATTAATTGCATCATTAGCATAGTTTTTTTTTTTTTTTTTATCAAATGCTCAGTTTATTAAGTGACATTTATTTTAGCATATAAATTTAAGGTACACACATGATTTTTCATACACCTATACATAGTGAAATGGTTACTACAGTCGAGCAAATTAATATAGCCATCATCGCACATATTTTATCATCTTTTTAGTAGTTCAAGCACTGAAATTTTAGTATCTTAGCAAACCTCCACCATACAATAGCATATTTTTTACTATAGTTCTCATGCTGCACATTACATCTCTAGATAGTCTGTCCTCTGTAAATAAAACTTCATGGTCTTTGACTTACATTTCCTTATTTCCTCCTCCTCCCTACCCCAGTAACCAGTGTTTTACTGTCATTTTCTATGTATTTTCTTTTATTAGACTTCACGTATAAATGAGATTGTGCAGTATTTGCAGTATTTGTCTTTCTTTTTTTTTTGATTTTTTAACTTAATCTTTTTATTTTAATTGATATTTTCACTGAATACACATTTTAAGCGATTATTGGTATAGTTGGAATAAAATCTGTCATTTTCTGTTTGTTGCATCTGTTATTTGTTTCTTTCCACTCTTTTATTGGCTTTCTCTAGTTTTAATTGAGCATTTTATATTATTCTGCTTCATTTCTTTTTTTTTATTATTATACTTTAAGTTCTAGGGTACATATGCATAACGTGCAGGTTTGTTACATATGTATATCTGTGCCATGTTGGTGTGCTGCACCCATCAACTCGTCAGCACCCATCAATTCATCATTTATATCAGGTATAACTCCCCAATGCAATCCTCCCCCCTCCCCCCTCCCCATGATAGGCCCCAGTGTGTGATGTTCCCCTTCCCGAGTCCAAGTGAACTCATTGTTCAGTTCCCACCTATGAGTGAGAACACGCGGTGTTTGGTTTTCTCTTCTTGTGATAGTTTGCTAAGAATGATGGTTTCCAGCTGCATCCATGTCCCTACAAAGGACGCAAACTCATCCTTTTTTTTTATGGCTGCATAGTATTCCATGGTGTATATGTGCCACATTTTCTTAATCCAGTCTGTCACTGATGGACATTTGGGTTGATTCCAAGTCTTTGCTATTGTGAATAGTGCCGCAATAAACATACGTGTGCATGTGTCCTTGTAGTAGAATAATTTATAATCCTTTGGGTATATACCCAGTAGTGGGATGGCTGGGTCATATGGTACATCTAGTTCTAGATCCTTGAGGAATTGCCATACTGTTTTCCATAATGGTTGAACTAGTTTACAATCCCACCAACAGTGTAAAAGTGTTCCTATTTCCCCACATCCTCTCCAACACCTGTTGTTTCCTGATTTTTTAATGATTGCCATTCTAACTGGTGTGAGATGGTATCTCATTGTGGTTTTGATTTGCATTTCTCTGATGGCGAGTGATGATGAGCATTTTTTCATGTGTCTGTTGGCTGTATGAATGTCTTCTTTTGAGAAATGTCTGTTCATATCCTTTCCCCACTTTTTGATGGGGTTGTTTGTTTTTTTTCTTTTATATTTGTTTGAGTTCTTTGTAGATTCTGGAAATTAGCCCTTTGTCAGATGAATAGATTGCAAAACTTTTCTCCCATTCTGTAGGTTGCCTGTTCACTCGGATGGTAGTTTCTTTTGCTGTGCAGAAGCTCTTTAGTTTAATGAGATCCCATTTGTCAATTTTGGCTTTTGCTGCCGTTGCTTTTGGTGTTTTAGACATGAAGTCCTTGCCCATGCCTATGTCCTGAATGGTACTACCTAGGTTTTCTTCTAGGGCTTTTATGGTATTAGGTCTAACATTTAAGTCTCTAATCCATCTTGAATTAATCTTCGTATAAGGAGTAAGGAAAGGATACAGTTTCAGCTTTCTACTTATGGCTAGCCAATTTTCCCAGCACCATTTATTAAATAGGGAATCCTTTCCCCATTTCTTGTTTCTCTCAGGTTTGTCAAAAATCAGATGGCTGTAGATGTGTGGTATTATTTCTGAGGACTCTGTTCTGTTCCATTGGTCTATATCTCTGTTTTGGTACCAGTACCATGCTGTTTTGGTTACTATAGCCTTGTAGTATAGTTTGAAGTCAGGTAGCGTGATGCCTCCAGCTTTGTCCTTTTGACTTAGGATTGTCTTGGTAATGCGGGCTCTTTTTTGGTTCCATATGAACTTTAAAGCAGTTTTTTCCAATTCTGTGAAGAAACTCATTGGTAGCTTGATGGGGATGGCATTGAATCTATAAATAATCTTGGGCAGTATGGCCATTTTCACGATATTGATTCTTCCTATCCATAAGCACATCATTAGCATAGTTTTATTTCAGATTCATGAGTCTCAGCTATTAATGTGTTATTGGACATTATTGGCAAGTTATTTAACCTCTCTGTACTTGCTTTTTCAAACTGGAGATCATGTGTCTCAATCACAGGATCTTGCAAATGTTGAGTTTAATCATCATTTAACACAATGTTGGTTTTTCTTTAAGTTGAAAATATATAATTCACATTTATGAAGTAATCTAATCTATATTTTATCAGTAAAATACAATTATTAATTTTCAGGTATATTAAAAAACAACCACAACAAAACTCATTAACAATAAACACTTTTTGGGTCATGTGTTAGGTTTTGGTTGGATAATGAGATCTGGGATTATATAATGAAGCATTAAATAAAAATGGTTTTGAGATTATGACTTTGTAATATAAGTGTGCAGTTATATCTTTTTTTTTTTTTTTTTTTTTTTTTGAGCAGCAGCAGCAAAATTTATTGCAAAGAGCAAAAGAACAAAGCTTCCACAGCATGGAAGGGGACCTGAGCGGGTTACCCAATTATATCATTTTTATTAGTACTTTACAGGTGTTAGTCTCAATGTGTGCAAAGACTTGCAGGAACAGTTCTCCATCTGAGAGTCCTTCTCACACATACCGATTATAAATTCTTATACTAGGTCAAATTTTACGTCCTCTACATTAATAGTTCACATCATAAGGACTCAGCATTTAAAGCTTGTATGGTTGTTTATTTATTTATTCATTAATCGTTTCCTAACCCTGTCTTACCTAGTCACCTAGATTATAAAATATTTAAGGAACAGTGTTACATTTATTTCTTTGTGCCAACTATAGAGTCTAGCTAAGTCCTTTATAACAGAATTGATAATTATAATAATAGCAGCTAACTTGATTATCATTGCATTTCTATGAGAAAAGTTGTTAGCAACCCAGTTTTACAGATGAGGAACCTAAGACAGAGAAATACTAAGTAAATTGCTCAAGATCTAACAGCCAGGGAGTAATCATTCTGTTATCTGAAAGGAAGTCTGAAGCCAAAGCTTTTGTCTTACTCACTACACTTTACAGGCAGAAGACATTGAATGCACATATATTCCTCTTGGAATTGTTGTGTCTTATCACCAGATGGCAGTAGAGAGTCATGTTTTATTGACATTCTCTTTGGACAAACTTCCTTACCTTCCTGGAGTTTATAGTCTAAGAGGAGGAACAAACTACATTAACAATTAGGATAAATACAAACATTGTTATGATAGATGGACTTTGAATATAAGAGTATAGTAAATGTATTTTACAAAGTAGCAGGGTGTGGTACTAAAAACAAAACAAAACAAACCTTGGGATTAGCTAAATTTAATTCTTCCCTCATGTCACTCACTAGCCATGTTACCTGAGGCAAATTACTAACTTGGAGGGGTTTTATTTCCACATTTGCAGATCGAAGCAGCTACAAGTAAGGAAAGAATAAATCAGAGACAAGATTAGGCAGGGGTCAGATCATGCTCATGCTCAAATAATATCCCTACAAAGAAATATACAGTTTTTTCCTCTGGGATAAATGGTTCCAATGATGTTAAACATAAGTGTGCATTAAAATTAATGGAGGGCTTATTAAAACACATATTGGTGGGTGTTACCCAGAGGTTCTGATTTGGTAGGTCTTAGGTGAGGTTTGACATTTTGCATCTTTAACAAATTCCCAGGGGACATGATGCTGACTTAAGAACCATTCCTCTAAGAAAAGGAGAAAAACATTTTAAAAAAATATGGTCAAAGGACAGATTTTCATGATAGAAATTTGTAAAGGATTGATTGGAGAGACAGGATTGAAGTGTATATGTGCGTGTATGTATATGTATGTATAGAATATATATGTGTGTGTGTGTATATATATATGTTACACACACCCCCACAGAGAGATAGAGAGATTATAGAAATTAACTCATATGCTTATGGAGGACAAGAAGTTCCACAATCTACTGTAGGTGAACAGGAGAACCAGGAAAACCAGTGGTGTAACTCAGTCCAAACCTTAAAGCCTAAAAACCAGGAAGGGTAGGTGGGTAATGGTATAAGTCCAGGTCTGGGAACCAGGAGTGCCAATGATGGAGTGTAGGATAAGATATATATCCCAGCTCAAACAGGAAACAAACTTGTCTTTCCTCTACCTTTTTATTCTATTTAGGCCTTCAACAGATTGGATGATGCTTCCCTGTACTGGCAAGGGCAGAAAATTTTTAACTCAGTATACTAATGCAAATACTCATCTCTTCTAGAAATACACCCAGAAATAATTATTTGCCAGCTATCTAGACATTCGCTAGACTAGTCAAGTTTACATATAAAGATAACCATCACCGGAAGTTACTTCAGTAGATCAGGAGGTGGCTGATGTCAAAATCTGGGAGATGCTTGTACGTGAAATGGTCTCTGATGAGATATACTTAGAGGTGAAACCAATAAAAAGTAGTGATAGAGATTTGAGTGGAGAACATGGGGAAAGGAGGAAGAATATGGGATGGCTTTAAGAGAGGGGGTCAGCAAATATATTCTGTGAAAGGCCAAATAATATTAATGAATATTTTAGGACTTGTGGGCCGTGTGTTCTCTGTTGCAGTTACTCTGCTGCAGTTGTAATGTGAAAGCAGTCATATGGGAAATGAATAAGTGTGGCTGTATGCCAATAAAACTTAATTTCTAGACACCAAAATTTGAATTTCATACAAGTTTTATGTGCCACGAAATAGTATTCTTCATTTGGGTTTTTTTCCAACCGTATAAACAAGTTGCTTACTAGCCAGTATTAGCCTTTAGGCCATCATTTGCAGACAATTGATTTAAAGGATTAGCTGAAAAATTAAACTTTGGAATGTGCTGAATTTGAGATACTTCTGGAATACAGTTGAATATTTAGGGCTAAAAAGGAAGGAAGGTTTGGGCTAAAACTAAAACTTTTGTAGTTATTCAATTGTAGATTGAAGGCAAAATGTAGGTAAGATTTCTTGCCCCAGCTCGGTCGGGGAGACCCTAACCCAGCAGTATTAGAGGAATTAAAGACACACACACAGAAATACAGAGATGTGAAGTCGGAAATCGGGGGTCTCACAACCTTCAGAGCTGAAAGCCCCAAACAGAGACTTACCCACATATTTATTAACAGCAAGCCAGTCATTAGTATTGTTTCTATAGATATTAGATTAAATAAAAGTATCCCTTATGGAAAATAAAGGGATGGGCCAAAATAAAGGGATGGGCTCTGGCTAGTTATCTGCAGCAGTAGCATGTTCTTAAGGCACAGATCACTCGTGCTATTGTTTGTGGTTTAAGAACGCCTTTAAGCAGTTTTCCACCCTGGGCAGGCCAGGTGTTCCTTGCCCTCATTTCGGTAGACCCACAATCTTCCAGCGTGGGCGTTATGGCCATCATGAACATGTCACTGTGCTGCAGAGGTTTCGTTTATGGCCAGTTTTGGGGACAGTTTATGGCCAGATTTTGGGGGGCCTGTTCCCAACAATTTCTTAGGAGTATTACAGAAAATAGAAAAGGGCAAGGATAGAGCCTTGGAGAACTGCAACACTAAAAAGGAAGGGAAAGAAGAATGCTTGGAATAAAGGGCACCAACAGATTTCAGGACAAAAAGGGAAAGCTTGCACACACACACGCACACACAAAGGGAAAAGTTTCAAGCTAACGCTAGCCAACAGTATTTGCTTTTGTAGAAAAGCCAGTAAAAATAAAGACATAAATGTATTCATTGGATTTAGCAACCTGAAAGAAGGTCAGTGATAATTTTAGTGAGAGCAATTTTGGTGGGTTTGTTTGCATATGTCCTCATGATCCTAAATATGTCTGGCATTAGATATTAGTATAACTTTCAACTCTTTTTACTACAAAATATAATTTACTAAATAGGACTATATTGTTCAAACAGTAAATTCTAAAAAAATACCTTCATAGCAATCAGCTTAGTCTAGAGCCAGATTGCTTGGGTTCAAATTCCAAATTTGTCATATCCTGACTTCTAGTGCATTAGTATTAGTTTGTTTCTCTACATTGGTATTTGTTTGCTTGTTTGTAAATCTGTAATTGTTATAAAGATTGTTTATAACAATCTTTTGGAATTGTTATAAAGATTTGTTATAAAGATTAAATGCATCAGTCTCGCTCTCTTTTTTGTTGTTGTTGAGATGGAATCTCACTCTGTCTCCCAGGCTGGAGTGCAGTGGCACGATCTTGGCTTACTGTAACCTCCGCCTCCCGGGTTCAAGCGATTCTCCAGCCTCAGCCTCCTAAGTAGCTTGGATTACAGGCACATGCCACCGTGTCCAGCTAATTTTTGTATTTTTAGTAGAGATGAGGTTTTCCTATGTTGGCCAGACTGATATTGAACTCCTGACCTCAGGTGATGTGCCCTCCTCAGCTTCCCAAAGTGCTAGGATTACACGTGTGAACCATTGCACCCAGTCACATTAGTCTCTTTTAAGCAGTTAGAAGATACCTGGCAAGCACTAAGCACTTTGTAAGTGTTTGTTAAGTAAACTAAATAGATTAGATTAGATTAGATTAGATAGATAGATAGATAGATAGATAGATAGATAGATAGATAGATAGATAGATAGATAGA